>NC_048423.1:22923880-22947683 GCF_013103735.1 Etheostoma cragini | reverse complement strand
AAACCTGATTCTGGTGTCCAACTTGGCCCCAGGTGTGTCTGTTAAAACAGACGGAGACAACTTCTGTCTAGCTAAGTTGCCATCCACTTGTCAATTGAATTACAGTATCTGAAGTTTGGTCCCAAAAAAAAACTCATGCGAATAAAGCTAGTGAAAGTGTTGACGCTTCATTAAGACCAACGTGCAACCTAGCTAACAGGTGAAGACCACACCAAACCCACTAGCTAACTTACTTTAAATGTGAAGAACTATAGACCAAAAACAGGCTTAAGTGAACTGACAACATGAGTTATACGATTTACAGTTCTCAAAGACTCTCACACACAATCTCAGCTGGTTATCCTCCGGACAGCTTGTCTCTTTTTCATTTCTCTCACTTTTTTCTCCGTATGGCGCACGCACCCGCTCGCGGTGTGAGGCGCGTGTCCGCGCTATTGTCCGACATGACAACCTCTTGTACAAAACGAAAGTAACGAGCCAATTTTGTAAAATGTAAGGAGTAGAAAGTACCGATATTTGTGTTAAAATGTAAGGAGTAGAAGTAAAAAGTCGCCACAAAAATAAATAGTAAAGTAAAGTAAAAATATCAGAAAAATCTACTTGAGTACAGTAACGAAGTATTTGTACTTCGTTACTTCCCATCTCTGGCCTTAACTTAAAACCAGAGATTATTACTAATAGGCAAAATGTGAAATTATCACCAGTGATGAAGCACATTGGTGTGTATGTAGAAAAAAGTAAACCACTGACTACACTGTTGCAAGTAGTTCAAAGTCAGTATCATGTTCATTGTTTCACAATCAACTACAATAACATTTTATGTTGATTCACTACTATATATTCTATATATGCAGCCTCCTCTTCCTCCCTGTCATCTTCATCTTCCTCCTCCTGATCACTCTCTAACTCTGTCCCACTTTCTGAATCTGTGGCCTCCTCTTCCTCCCTCACATTGATTCTTCCTTTCCCTCTTCTCTTTCACTTATTTCTGCATCTCCCTATGTGGTCTCTCCAGTTTCCTGCCTTCTTCTTCATTTCCCTCCTCAGCTGTCATGACAGTTTATTTATGACGGATGGATTTCAGGAAAATTTTACTCATTACATTAGTTCCAGAAAAGAGGAAGGACAAGAACCAACAGGCTGTACTAAACATGAAGATTTTTGATCTTGCTCATCTTCACTTCACAGATGCTTTTTTTAAAACATGAAATCTGATGCTTATTAAGTGGTTGAATTACATTTTCTGGCAACCAGCAAATTCGTTTACTCTCAGCATTTCTAGAGAATGTGATCTGACTCTTATTATACATTTGATAGTAAATAATGACAATAGAGACATCACAAGCATTTATTAGATACAGTATATCAACATTTATTGAAGTCCAGACAAAATGCAGATGTGTGGGTTATTTAGAGATTCCATGTGGGCTGCATGTCTTTGGAAAGTGGGAACCTGTAGCACTCGGAGAAAAACCCAACATTTTAAAATAAATGGGTAACCTTTTGCTAAATTAACATTATGCTGTGTTGAAGACGTCTTAAAACTACTGACTGAGAGTATAAAGTCATCAGGAAAATGTTGACAAAAAAAAAGAAGAAGTGCCAAATAGAATGATTTTCTTTTAGACTTCTTTTTGGAACCTGCTGGAAATTAGATAGAATGCAGTTTTAAGGCACTTCATCATTGGCCTCGCTTTTGAGAGTTGACGGAAATTCCTGCTGAAGGCATTAATCTTGCAAAATGACCCAAGTCATTATGGAATTTTAAGTTTTCAAGATGCTGGCTGAATGAACAAGGTAGAGAGGGAGCAGGGTCTCTCTCAAGTAAGCTAATTTGTAATTAATAAATTAATTTTAATTTATTTTATTGATTGGATGAACTCTAATTTGCCTAAAGATGATTATTTTGCATTTTTGTTTCTGATTGATGCTTGTGTTGAGAAATAAATCAGACGTTACTCAACAGTTACTCACTACTTGAGTAGTTTTTTCATCAAGTACTTTTTTACTCTTACTCAAGTAATTATTTGGATGACTACTTTTACTTTTACTTGAGTCAAATTATTCTGAAGTAACAGTACTTTTACTTGAGTACAATTTTTGGCTACTCTACCCACCTCTGAGAGGGAGTGACCGTGCCCGGAGGAAGCCCCAGACGGAGGGATCGTCAGCGAGCGCCTGGTGGATGGGTTTGCCACGGAGCCCGGCCGGGCACGGCCTGAAGAAGCTACGTGGCGTTTCCCTCTCCATCCCATGGGCCCACCAAATGTGGTGAGGAACCGCTGAGGTTGGGTGGGCTGCCACATGGACGGCAGTGGCAGTGAAGGTCAGGGACCTCGACGGACCAGAACTGGGTGGCAGATGCTGGCTCTGGGGACGTGGAATGCCACCTCTCTGTTGGGGAAGGATCCGGAGCTTGTGTAGGCGGTGGAGTGCTACCAGTTGTATCTGGTGGGGCTTACCTCTACGCACAGTCTCAGTTCTGGAACCATACTCCTGGACAGGGGTTGGACCTACTCCGGAGTTGCCCAGGGTGTGAGGCGCCGGGCGGGTGTGAGGATACTCACAAGCCACTGAGCACCACTGCGTTGGAGTTTACCCTGGTGGACAAGAAGGGCGCCTCCCTACGACTGCGGTGGTTGTCTGTTTTTGGACTTCTGTGCTAGTCATGGATTGTCTTTAAAAAACACCATGTTTAAGCATGGGGATGCCGGTACCAAGTGTACTTGGTACCAGAGCACCCTAGGCCGAAAGTCAATGATCGATTTTATAATTATTTCATCTGATCTGAGGCCGTATGTGTTGGACATTTGGGTGAAGAGAGGGGCGGAGCTGTCAACTGATCATCATCTAGTGGTGAGTTGGGTCAGGGGGTGGGGGAGGACTCTGGACAGACCTGTTAAGCCCAAATGGGTAGTGCGGTAAATTGGGAATGTCTGAAAGAGGCCCATCTCCGACAGACTTTCAACTCACACCTTTGGTGGAGTTGTTCGTGCGTCCCTGTGGAGGCTGAGGGCATTGAACCGGAGTGGACAATATTCAAAGTTTCAGTTGCTAAAGCTACGGTTGAGAGCTATGGTTTTAGGGTCTCGAGGTGCCTCTGCAGGGCAGTTACCCACAAACACCCTGGTGGACACCGGTGGTGAGGGAAGCTATCCAACTGAAGAAGGAGTCTTTCTGGGATATGTTATCCCAGAGGACTCCAGAGGCAGTTGCAAGGTACCAACGGGCTGCTGCCTTTGCCGTGAAAGAGGCAAAGCAGCAGGGTTGGGAGAAGTTTGTAGAAGACATGGAGAAGGACTTTAGGGCGGCACCAAGGTGCTTCTGGAAAACCGTTCACCACCTCAGGAGAGGAAAGCGGGGAACCATCCAAGCTGTGAACAGTAAGGATGGGATCCTGTTGACCTCAACTGAGGAGGCAATAGGGCGGTGGAAGGAGCACTTTGAGGAACTCCTAAATCCAGCTGACACGTCCTATTTGGTGGAGGCAGAGCTGAGGGATGATTGGGGGATTGTTGTCAATTTTCCCTGGTGAAAGTTGAGTTGTAGCAGTTCTAGTGAAGCATGGAGGAGCAGGTGGGATGGTATGTTTTTTTTTTTCTGGTGACACTGTTAGGGATTTATTCCAAATTGAAGGCATACTGATCCAGCATTGCTACCACAGCATCCTGCAGCGACATGCCATCCCATCCGGTTTGTGTTTAGTTGGACCATCATTTATTTTTCAACAGGACAATGACCCCAAACACCTCCAGGCTGTGTAAGGGCTATTTGACCAAGAAGGAGAGTGATGCGCCTCCACAGTCACCAGACCTGAACCCAATCGAGATGGTTTGGGGAGAGGTGGACCGCAGAGTGAAGGCAAAAGCATTCAGCCGCTGTGCTCCCTGTCTCTGGAACGTATTAACCCCCCCAACTCAAAAACATTGATTAATTCCCCCATTTCAAGTTCCAACTAAAATCACATCTGTTTCAAACTGCCTACTGAACCTAAGTGTTTATTGCTCTGCCTTTTCCGTTGCTTTGCTGTATAATATACGTTTTGTTTTACTGTATGGTATTTATTTTGCTGTTGTTTAGTATTTGTTTTGTTTTGCTGTATAGTATTCGTTTTGCTGTTGTATAGTATTTGTTTTGTTTTGCTGTATAGTATTTGTTTTGCTGTTGTATAGTATTTGTTTTGCTGCTTTATTATGTATAGTATTTGTTTTTTTGTGTGTTTTTAATACATGAATTCCCTGTGCGTCCTTGAGTGCCAAGAAAGATGCCTTTAAATAAAACATATTATTGTTATTATTGTTAAAAGGGCCAGCAAGTGCTAAGCATCTCTGGGAACTCCTTCAAGACTGTTGGGAAACCATTTCAGGTTACTACCTTTTGAATCTCATCAAGAGAAGAGAAGAGTGTGCAAAGCAGTATTCAGAGCAAACTCTTTGAAAAAAGTAGACTATAGGACATGTTTTCAGTTATTTCACAGTTTTTTGTTAAGTATTCCACATGTGTTCCTTCATAGTTTTGATGCCTTCAGTGAAAATCTGCAATGTAAATATTCATGAAAAATAAAGGAAATGCTCTGAATGAAAAGGTGTGTCCAAAAATTCAATAACAAATAAATGTCCTTTTTCAAATGAAAAGTAAAATTCTTAAGAAATAAAACACACTAATTAGTTCATCATTACAGCCTTACTTGGTCTGGATAATTACCTCTTTTGAAGATTCCATCATGTTTTTTTAAACCTCTGTGTCCTCATGGCTACAAGCAACTGTGTGAATTCTTCATGGGGGCAACAGAAACCATTGTGCTATAGCTTTACGCCATCTGGAGCTTTTCTCTGTATTTCCACAACACGCTGAAGATCATCATTGGAAAATTGTGCACAGACAACTTTTAACTTGCACACCGACAAGATTTTGTGAGAAAAAGTAATCTGTGAGGTGAAAGTCGGGCATGTGCATGCTTTTTGTGTGTGTGTGCTGGGTGGAATTAGTATGTGCATTTTTTTGTGCAAGGTAAAAGTGGTGTATGTGCATGCTTTATTTGTGTGCGAGGTGAAAGTGGTTTAGGCCTATGTGCATATACAGTATATGGCCTGCATATATGGCCTAAACAGCCCCTCATACTAGAACATAGTATTGGTAAAAGACCAATAGACCGTAGACTTCCTTTTTTCTGCACTGTGGTTGGTGCTAGACTGAATATAATTAAGGGACAGCTCATGTGTGAATTTACCCATTGGTTTGTGGAGATCTGATATGAGTCGTCGAGTTTTCAGTTGCAGGCGCAGCCATCCTGGGGCCTGTTGCAGGAAAGTAGAATAAAGATATCCAGGATAAGTGAAAAAGCGCAGCTTGACTTCGTGCGATCCGCTCATCGCGGCTTAATCGGTTGCACGTTTGCTGAGCCAGGATGAACAGGTGGAGCCCTGTCAACTGTAAACACGTTTATTTCGGATCAGACGGCAGCTGATTTGACACATGAGACTCCAGGATTAATCTTAGCCTGGCTGTTAGCCTGCTCTGGACCAGGCTAGCTTCAAAGATCAAATCTCCATGGTTACTTGGCTGTGTTTAATTCAATCTGGTCTTGTGCAAACGAGACAAAGCTAAATTCATCCAGGATAACTTCAATATCCCGGCTTAATCCCTTATCCTAGTTTGGTGCAACAGGCACCTGGTTGCGGATGTGATGATGTTAGATAAGGAGTGACGGAGGAGCCATATGCTGTTGGGCAGAGATATGCAGTCTATGAGTGGTATCTGACTGTGACGTTAGCAACACTTCTCTTACTATTCACATTGCATTACACACTTTCACTGCCAATCTGGATGGAACTGCTGCTGGAAGCTAGCCTACAAAATTCAAGATTAGATATAGCTTAGTTTAAATATATATTTGTTCCATAGTTATATTAAATATAAGAGGAGTCACATTGTAAAGTAATGTATCTGAAGTTACCATGTAAATTGTGTGTAAAGTTAGCTTGCCACTTAGCTATAGTACAACATGCTAACTGTTGTGTTAAGGCAGGAAGGAGGACCCAAGAGCGGAGGTAGCAGGCAATACATATTTATTTGCAGAAAAGGTCCAACAAAAACACAGGGAGCAGCGGGCACAGACAAAAATTCGAGAAACACAAAAAATCCAAAAAAAGTCCAAAGTAACAAGAGTCCATTCAGGCCCAGGGAAAAGAAATACCAAAAAACAGGGAAAATGCACAGGGAAAACTCACGAGGAATGTCTAGAAAGGAACAGGGTGACTGGACACATCACAGGAATAAGAGGATCTGACAGGAGACATAGGGAACACTGGGGTTAAATAAAAGAGGTAACGAGGTGATGGGGAACAGGTGAGACGTCAGGTGAATCACATTAGGGCGGGGCAGGACAATAAGACAGGCACAAAGCACAGCTAGACAAGACTAGACAAGACAGGAAACCACGTAGTTTCAACGAAATGCAAAATGGGGATTGTCAGTGCTTATCATTATCTATTAGCACATGTATAATCAAGTTTCTTATAACGTTTGGTTGACTGTTATAACCATAATGCACCGATAATGTTGTGCTACTGTTTGCCTTGTCAGTTTATAGTTGGTCCATTTAGCCTTGACATGCTGTTAAGAGCTAATGTTAGCAGAAATAAGCTTATTTAACTAAGTTACAGTTACAACAAAGAACAATAGACGGTTGGTGATTTGTGTGTATTCTCCTAGATGATTAATGAAGTACAGTTACATGCTAATGTGCATAAATATTTTACAATGAGGGGCTCAAATGGAAATTGATGAGTCTTTCTCTTTCTTTCAGGGGTAGGAGTGCTGAGAGCCACAATGACATGTGCACCCATCAAATGCCCCATCAGTAAGCAATAGTTATTTTTCTTTTGCTCTCTATTCTACAACATTCAACTTTTATCAGACTTGTACAACTAAGCCAAGGTAATAATGCATTTTCAAATAACTGTGTGTAATTAAGAGTGCTGTTCATTTATACTTTTTCTCCATTGCTTAAAATGTGATACATTTCTCACTATTACAATGTGTTATTCCATCTATAAAAAGTCTGGATCATTGGAGACAACTAGGGGTGCATGGGGAAGAACTTGGCATTGAAGATGTCCACATCTATTGGTTCGGCTGGGGTGGAAGAGCCTTCTCCTTTTCTTTATCCAGTTTACAATGGGGAATGCTGCGGGAATGACCTGGGAGATGTCAAGGACGTCAACCTCATCGCAGGAATGCATGCAACTACTACCGTAATTAACAATGTGGCACTGGAGATTCAACTACTACTTTTTCTAATGTAGACATGTCTTGTGACAGTTAATTTTGCCTTTACCTTAACCCACAGCTGTGTTTAATGTGTGGATTTTATACCTGATTCTAAAAGGTGAACTACAATACCTGCAGTTTTAGTTTAAAAGTGCTGTAGGTAGGATTGTAAAGACACAGGACTTAGCCAAACACTTTGAACATCAACAACTTCTCCTCTCCACTGCCAAGACCTCGTACACGCCTCCATACTGTGTACTGCATACACACAAGCACTAGCTATAAAAAAGATGTCCTGTTTGTTGGTTTGACGGCCCTGGGCCTGTCCTACACGTGTACTGTGGTTTTTCTTGTTAACTTGCAGGTTTAGCAGAGGTGACAATGAGATGGATGTAATCACCTGGCCAGTCCTCCCAAACCATATTTTTCCCTGCCTGCCCTGAGACCAGGACTGAGTCCCGACGGCTCACCAACATGTGTTCTCTCTGTTTGAGTTTTCCTTTTGTTAACTGCTGACACCTCACCTTTTTTACATCCATCCACCTTCATTCATCACTGATACTGACAATCACACCTCATCGTGCTCTTGTTTGCATCATTATTTAATAAATGTCACTTTATTATTGTTACTTTGCTGTCCATCTCCTTGTTTTGTTGTAGCCTGTGAGCAGGTCGTAACAACTTGGGGGTTCGTTTGCCATAAGTACAAAACCAGGACCGTGTTTGTGGTTTTCTTTAATTAATTCTAGTTACTTGCTGTTGAGGCAATTTGGTTTAGTTGAGCTAGTCTACTCTTTCAATGTTAAGTTGCACTATAGTAGTGTGTAACATAGTTTGATGTATAAATCAGGGGGCAAACGCTCATTTGCATCCTAAACCTGTCTGAGGGGTCCATGTTGGTCATCCAAAGAAAACAATTAAATAAACAACACGGGAGCATTTCTTCATTTCAGGGACATCTTGCAGGTTTACTACGAGTCTCATGTAGCTTTAGATTTTAAGACAAAATAGGTTTATTTAGGGTCACAGAGCCTTTCAAACTGCTGCAATTCAAAGTTTATTTAGAAGAAATTCTTTAGAATATACACTGGTTATTATCAAAATCAGCTACAAACTTGAATTATTTGGTAAACATCAATTATCAGTTTACTTCTTTGTTTTGTTATTAATCAATTTATCCCTTGATTTTACACACAAGTAAGCAGACCCACACAGAGACAGAAATAAGATAAGAGACCGAACACATGCACAAGTAGAGATAAGACGGGTGTAGCCCAAGTCTCAAGGCATGGTTTACAAGGAGTCAGCAAATGCTGGGGGGCTGTGGCTCAGTAGTAGAGAGATCAAAAGGTTTGGGGTTTGATCCCTGGCCCTGCAGTCCCATGTCGAAGTGCCCTTAGGCAAGACACTGAACCCTGGGTTGCCTCCGATGCTGTGCCATCAGAGTGTAAATGTGTGTGAGTGTATATCTGACAGGAGGTGGCACCTTGTGGGGCAGCCTCGGCCACAGTGTGAATGTGTATGAATGATGAATGGTTCCTGTACTATGTAAAAGACCTTTGAGTAGTCGTCAAGACTATAGTCTATATAAGAGCAGTCCATTTACATTTGCTGAACAAATTGTTTTCAAAAGTGTTTTCTGGCACTGCATTTACGCGAGCTGTAGAAATTTCCATACATACGACATCCAAAAAAGAAAGGGTCCATGCACGAAGGGACAAGTTATGAGGCGGTTTCCAACAGGTTGCAATCATTTTCTTAGAATCTGTGAGTCCAGAAAATACAGCAATTTTTTTAATTTTCGAGAGTTGAAGGGCTGACAGTTGTTCAGAATCAAAACACTGAATGTCACAGGTGCAAAAATATAATTTAAGGTGAATATTTTGGATGCAATATTCTTCTAGAACTAACCAACTGGAGAGCAATCCCAGAACATGTGAAGGTAAGTTTCCTGTGGGCAGAAAGTGCTCAAAGGCCAGTTAATTGATGTCCTGTGATGCATTTTCACAGGAGTAAGACATGTCCAATGAATGAAATTTTAGTGAGTCTGCTGATGGTCTGGATTGTGTGATACTTCTGGGATGTTAGACCATACATCATGCCAGTCAAGGGGCTGGGGGTGTGGCCTTGACCAACTGCCACTTTACTCGTCTGAAAGCCATGAGGTGCCTCTTTCATTGGGGGCCAAATTCTCTGGGTGGGCAAAGTAAAGAAAGGGTAGGAAACCTTGCCCCGTATGACCTTATAAAGGGCAGCCTTGGAGTGAAGATCTAGAAACTGGAAATAAAGAGAAGGGGGTGTGTCCAGTCCAGACTTGAGGGGTTGAGGGGTTAGAAGACTTAACCCTCATGTTGTCCTTGGGTCACATTGACCCAATTTCAGTTATCTCTTTTTTTTTTTTCATAAAAAAATGGGCTGTCAAAATAAGCCGAAAATGTCAGCATTAAAAATATCAAAAACGTACTTAAAAAAAGCACCCACAACATTGAAAAAGTGGCAAAAATGTGGAAAAAAACCCCGATAGTATTGTTGAAAAAAAAGTGAACAAGCGTGTTTTTTTCATGGTTGATGGAAGGACAACACAAGGGTTAACTTTAAACCCTTGTATGGTATTCGGGTCAAATTGACCCATTTCAAATTTGCAAGAAGAAAAATGGTACTTTAAAGTAAAAGTTAAATTCTTTCTATCTGCAAATTACCTTATTTCCTGTGATAAACCTGTATTCCTGACTCAATTCAGAAAGTTATTCTAGATATGACACTTATGTTTTATCCAAGATAAGAAGGATCACATTTTTACCATGAATTGTAACCTTATGACAAAAAACGAATCCCACTTCAATTTTGAATTGGGTTCTAGTAGAGACTGATTGCATTCCCTAAACATATATGCTATCTCAATAGTTTGAAATTGAGATAAAGATAATAGTTGTAAAAAATAAAATGTTACTTCATAATCATGAAGTAACATTTTATTTGAGAAATGTTTTTAATGTGACTTCTACAGGACTTCGAGATGTCATGACGGCTCAGTGTCTTGTGTTAAATAGGCCGTTAACCAGCAGGTGGGTTCATGGCCCGTTTCCTCCGCGTCCTCCAGCTTTCTCCCTGGCAACTATTCCACAATGTTTCCCTGCCTTCCACTCCACAGTTTTTTTCTTCTTCATTTCATGAAAGTAGACAATTGAATCATATTATTGAAATTAGCCTGCTAAAAGTAGTTGTGTAGTGTAGGGATGAGTGACAAAGGTTTCTCATTCAGCAAGTTTGTTTCCATGTTATGTGGCTATTTGGAATTTCAAGAGTGAAAGCTGCATTACACCATAGATCAGGGAGCAATAAGTTGGGCGACTTGAGATAAATGAAAGTACTGGGTGGTGCCTCTCAGCTGTGATTGACCACAGCTTAGAAAAACATTGTTTTTGGCCAAACCCTCAGGCGGCTTCATCCCCTTTAAATTTCCAATAAATACCTCATGAACACTGGTTTAACAAAGGCATGGTCAGTTTATTACTTTGTGTTTGCAACACAAACAACAAGGAGGACAATAACTTCATGGAACCTGTAATGGAAAATGTGACTCCATCATATTTGTGAATGCATTACATGTGTAATTGATCCACTACTCATATTCATAATTTCTTAATGACGCTGAATTGCATTTGCAGGAAGCATTTCACATAACTAATGGAGAAGTTGGGGCTGACATTACAGATCTGTGTTTGATGAATCTCTCCTGGGAGATTAAGGGTAAGTCAGCCACCTTGAGGCAGTGACTTAACACAGAAAAGCAGCCTGGTGCATCCCAGCTGCCCATCCTTATCTGTGCAAAGATCTAATCAGGTGGGGATTACTGGATACAGTAAACTATGTGTTCAATAAATGCTTGCAAACGGCTATCCATTTAACATACTCTTCTACATCTAAAATGCAGTTTGATGGGTGAATATGTAGAAGGAAATAGTAACATCCTTCTTAACCCATTACATGAGTTAACAAGATCTAGAGTAAATTGACATCTGCTTACTCCGAGTTTCACTTTTTAATCTTCTCATACTGTACTCAAATTTCAAAAATAATGAGATAATCAAGCATTGAGGTTTAACTTAGTCTCACATTCTCTCCAAAGCATTGCGGAGGAAGGTGCGGCCCTTTTACACAACATTCCTGGATAGGACAACAATGTGCTCTGGTTTATTAATAACAATCGGACGAAGCCACGTTGCCTAGGGGAAAAAGCCTTGGAAGGGAACTTGTTTTGGTGGAATGTGCACGTTAAAAAGTTGTTGTAGTTGTGCAATTGAAAACTCAGATTTGGCATAGGCCGCAGCTTGACTTAGTCTTCTGTCCTGGGCTTTCCTTTCCAGCAGTTTCCATGTCAGCCTGCTTTGCTTGATGTCAGTCTCAAGGTCCCTTTGCTGGGTGTTCTATGGCCTGCCTCTTGCTCTTGTCCTTTGAGGATTCCCTCCAAGGGCCAACCCGTCCCCATCTCCGATCTCCTCTTCTACAGCTTCTTGACTCGTACTCTGCCAGAGATCCTTATGTTATCTGGGCAATGGATACTCAAGAATTGCCTCAGGCAGCTGTTGATGTATTGTCATTGTGTTCGTGGTTCTGCTCTACGTCTGTGATCCACAGAGTTGTATGGGCTTAATGTCAGACCTGAGGACTCTGAGCTTAGCTCGCTGGGGTATTTCTTTGGAGCTCCAAATGTTCTTTGGCTGGATGAATGCCTTGAAGATTCTGACGTCTGATGTCTACTGAACAACATCAAATGGAAAATCTTTGTTTGGTGCAGCCAGGGAGGAAAAACTATTTTATCCCATAAGAACCCCGACCTGTTCCCCCTTGAAGGAAAACAAAGACAAAACAGACTGCATAGAACGTATTTCTGAGATTAAAACAAAAACAAAAAACCTGTGGTGGCAGAGATCTGAAATGTACATGTCACATTGGGCGGGGTGGAGTAATTTTTTTCCTCATTTCCCACATACATTAGCTTGACAGCTTGTCTTTTTGCTTAGCTTCACAGATTTGTCTTTTAGTTTGCGGTTTTATAACCCGTGTCAACATTATAACTTCACGTCTGAGTTTTATCATCAAAATCTTTTTTTTTACAACCATAAAAAAATGAGCAAACTGCATAAAATAGATACCGTGGTGGGAAAACTTTATAATAACTATTATTAATAATTTGTAAATGTATAGTTAATTAACCTTCAGTTTATAGTTATTTTGCTGTTAACAATGAAATGATGATCAATAAAATTGACTAATAATGCATAATGTTTCATGTTAATACTTAGTCTAGTGTAATATAAAATAAGTTTATAAATCCAGATAGTTCATACTTTGTTTATTAGTGTTGGTTAAAATTAATAAACATTATAAAGTTATGTGTCAAAGAACATTAATCTGGCCCCATTAAATGTCTTTGGCAAAAAATAAATTGAAGGGATGATTTGTACACTGATAATAGTTTCACAAACAACATTTATAGATACTTTATAGAGTCTTTATTAACCATTAACAAGCATTGTGATCATCAGTTGCAGCTTTATAATAGCCATCCAAATAATGTTTATTGATGGTTTATAAACAATTTCTTAAACATTAACAAATTATATAATACATCAAATGGTATCATTGGAGAATCAAGCAACTGTAATATGCATTACAGCATTATGAATAATTAGTAAACATTATTAAGGATCATTTAGTTGTTGTTTAAGTTTAATTAACTATCAATTTGCCATTATTAACAATGGTTATAATATGGTTCGTATTATATCGTGTGACCTTACATTGTGATTCATGCATCAAAGTCCACCCCCCACTAAAGAGTTGTACTCCATGCCTCATGACTTGGTGTTGCCATTGTTTTGTGTTGCTCAAACCAATGTCTATTTGTCACGAGTCTCCTGAACGCATCACAGCTGATTTTCCACCACACAAACCTGCTGTCATCTGCAATCTGCACAACAGGTCCTGATCACAACCTCTGCTCCATTTAACCCGCATGTTTTCCTCGGGTCAAATTTGACCCGTTTTCAGTTTTTAATCACAAAAAAATTTGAAACATATCAACATTAGAAATATCAAATAACTTTGGAAAAAACATCAAAAAAAGCCCCCACAACATTGAAAAAGTGACAAAAATGTTGGATTGGAAATTATTCCAGTTTAGCTGTCAACTTCAACTACATTCCCGGCCTTGCACTATCCTCCAACCACCCACTCCATCCACTGCCTGGACTGACCCATTGCTACACTTTTTTTCAATAAATCCGCATCCTATTATTCATTCTCACCTTGTCCTGGTCTTCTTTTGGGTTCCTGTTTTGATGAATCGTAACACCTTGAGTATGTGTGGCATGTTGACTTCCATAACTGCTTTGTCTGACCTGCTCCAGCATCAAGCTTTGTCGGGAGGTTTAATTGTAGAGTAGATCACACACAGTGTGTTGTCATGCCACTTGCCAATGGCAATGCTTTCCTCTTTACCAACCCTTTCAGATCCTCTGCCTCTCTGAGCAAGCCTAAAATAATAAATAAAATTACATTACAACATGATGGATAAAGGGTAAAATATAGTTTATGTGTTTCCTAACAAAAACAAATTCATTTGAAATGACTTTTTGTTTACATGTGTTGTGATTTTGCATGTTTCTGTTATTCTGTTTCCTGTTTTTTACTATTTATTGTATATGCTTCTGTATTTTGGTGATTGTGTTTGTTTCTGATTCCTCTATGTTTCTGTTCATTCGTCCCTCCTAGTCGGGAAAATTGAAACAGCATAGGAGGATGAATGAAATATACAGTTTAACTTTTTTTTTTTTTTTTTTTTTTTTTTCTCAAAGGGAACAACTTCCAATTTTTTCTCCATTGTTCAGGATCCAGGATTCATTACTTCTGTCTCTCCCAACAGCATATGTAGGCTTGTGAAGGCAATAGATTGCCATATTGAACCAATGACCCTGAGTGACCATGTCCGAGCCCGACACAGTTCAAATCTCATCTTTTTCTCATGGTAATGACACATGTGCAGTATCTCTGTTTTTTGGGGCAACTGTAGGAAGGCCTTTGGAAATGTCAACAGATGAGCGCATCAGCACACACGGGGCAACATGTGCACATGTGCATTAATAAGCTGTTTAATTTAAAATGTTCAATGTGGTAACCTTTCCTGATTGCTTCTTTTCCGATCGTGGTGGTCAGAAAACCAGGGCAGCCTCGTTACCACCAGGTGTGATGTTATAAAATCAATAACGTTGGGGTTAAAATCCTGTTTCTGGTGAGCAAATCAATGAACTTGGCGCTCTGTAGGGGGCTGATTTTGGCCACCACACACACTGTGTAGCCTCCAAAACGTATTCCACCGTCTCTGCTCTGGTTGCATCTACAACACATCTGTTTCCTCTTTCTCTATCTCTCTTTTGCCCACTTGCACGCACTGAGCTCTTTTGATGGAGCCGCAGCATCGCTTTACAACAAATGCCTTATCGTGCTGATTTGACCCAAACCCTAAAATCATTTCTAAATATCTGTCTGAACCCATCAGGCTCGGGTCGGGTATCCATCCTCTAATCTAGGAAAAGAAACTTCTTCCGATACTGGAGATTGATCACCTAGTTACTGACTGATACAGCAACAGTGCAAGATTTATAACAGAATGTAAAATAACACTTTGAAAAAAAATGATAATGGTGAGGTAACACTTGTGGGTGGGGCTGAAGCAGTTATAAGGGAGAAAATAATCCAGATTGCATCAAGATTTAAGAACAAACAATTGGAGAAGCAAAGAAAATTTGAAAATAAAATGAAACATCTAGAAATAGAATTTAAAACTAGAGGAGAACATAAGGGGCTGCTAGAATAAAAAAAAACAGGATCTTCTTAATAATAAAGCAGAAGGAGCCTATAGATTCTCCAAACAGAGACACTAAGAGATGGGGAAACGAGCCAGACGCCTATTAGCTTTTCAAATCCGCAAATCCCACCCTAACTGGGTGATTCCTAGGCTTGTACATGCCATGCTTCTGAAAACAGTATCACATCTGAAGGATATAGCAGACGCTTTGCTTTATATATTACACTTTTCTGGAGAGCTTACTGTTACCCTCACTTTCAGTGGATGAGACATTGCAAATGGTATCATGTATCACAAAGAAAGAAATCTGGGAGGCCATAAAATAACTAAAAAACAACAAATCTCCAGAGATAGATGGACTTTATAAATGCTTTATAGATGACCTAGTACTAATAAACGTTGTAGTATAATACAGAAGTTTTAAATTATGCCTTCTCCAAAAACAACCTACCAATGGTCAGAGGCCATGTTGGTGATCAACAAAGAAGGTAAGACCCGGCATTCTGCGAAGGATGTAGAACTTTTAGCCAGCTATGTAATAACCAAAAGTTAATGACCAATATCCAGGCAAAAACAATGCAAAAATTATATCTGAACTGATTAACCCATGCTTTATTATGAACAGACAAGGACCTAATGATATGTGGAGAACTCTAAATGATAACATGTGCCTAGAAAAGTATGCAAAACTCTATGTTAATCAGTTTTGCTGCACAGAAAGCATTTGACACAGTGAATTGGCAATTTCTGCACAATAAAAAAAGTTTCTATGGCTTTTTCCAACTTGAAAGGGGGGTCAGACAGGGAGACTGTCTCCGTCCCTTGCTCTTTTTTATATGTATCTTTTTCATAATTTTATTTATTTTAAACAAAGGGAGTAAATGTAAATGGGATCTTTTTACATATCGCTTTCTAGTCTTAATGACTACTCAAAGCAATTTTACATTATACAGGAACCATTCATACGTATTCAAACACTGTGCCCGAGGCTGCTGTACAAGGTGCCACCTGCTCATCAGATAAATACACACACATTTACACTCTGATGGCTCTGACAAAGACATGATGAAGGAAAACAAAACAAAAATAAAATTCATAGTTCAAATAAAATATACCATTATGTAGCTGCATAATCCAGTCCAAAAACTGGAAAGAATTTCCACGTTTTGAAGGTTCAGAGCATGGCAGGAATTGAGGTCAAAGACGGCCCAAATCAAGGGCAGGATCCTAGCAAGCAAATTACATAAAAGCAAATCACATCATGAGAATTGGACGCCAATTTACACCATACAGTACAACACAATATTAATTAACATTAAACCTTATCCAGAGACTTTTCTCTATTAATATGGTCTGTGAATGGCCCCCAGATCAAACCCTTTTGGCTATGACCATGCTAAACGTAAGAGCCTGTTGTAAATATATATAGAGAGTTACTGAATACGGGAAGCAACCCAGTGTAGCAAAGAGGTTGTCAGGTCTTAATGGGGTTTTATATATAGCACTGTACAATTGAAAAATGTCACCCCAAAAACCCATGAGCCAAAAAAGGTGACCCAGAGTCCCATCACTGGACTAGCAGTCATCACAGGTGGCAGAGACAGAGGGGGAAATCCTACTCAGTTTGATTGTAAGTGTAGTTGGTGAATGACTTTAAACCCCCCACCCCTAGGAAGGAATGTCAGGCGTGGAGAGAGGAGCGCTTCTGAGATGGCTTCAGAGAACCTACATTCTCCAGCGTTGTGATTTCAATGCTGACTCAAAAATAAAGGACGACTGGCCCTTTCTCTTCTCCTTGAAGAAAATTGGTGTACTTATAAGGTTGGATTTACCCTTTTTTTTTTAACTAAGTCGTTAAGATCCATTTCTTCTTTTTAACCATTACCTCACTCCCTCCATCATATCTCTGTCCTGCTATTTTGGGATTGTTAATTACTAGAAATCAGTCACCTGGCCCATCCTTCGATTATGGACCTTGCAAAAGTTATTCTAATGCTCCAAAGACTCTGTTTAGTGCTTGAATCTGACACCTGTTTCATTCAAAGCATTTACAAAGGGGAAGGGCTTTAGATACCTTTTCAAAAGAAAACCTTTCCCATTTCCAGTTTGCAGAACAGCCAAAACATCACCCCTTCTAAAAAAGCTTTCCATGCAATATACTGTTCTGGTTTCAGAGCAGTTATTCCAGTAAACCGTCTGTTTTTTACTAATGACATTCTCCGACTTCTGAGACAGACATTGCTTGAAAATGGGCCCTCGGCTGATTGGTTCATTACGTTTAATCTCATCGTTAGCTCATTGGGCTAACATTCTTCCGGTCTGGCTCTATTCATTCCTCTGAATGGGTAATCAAGACCCGAGAAGGACTACTCAGACCCTAGACACTCACAGGTCTGATCGGAGGAATGTTCCACCCGAAACTGTCTTTCTTTGAGTTGCTGATGGAGGGTGCAATGGTCAAAGGAGATTATAGTGTTCAAATTCGTGTGTGCGAGACTTTCTCCACTTGAACATTAATGAATTCATGTTAGGTGGCTCCAGTGTGTGTTCTGCTTTTAGTTATCATATTATTAATGGGTTTCGGGAGAGATACTTTGCGGCGCAGACACGTGGATTATGTCCATGATGGGGGACCTACAGCAACCTCCTGCATGAATTGGCAGCAGTCTTCGCTGCCTACTATGTCTTCAACTTGCAATATCTCGCAGAAGCCGCAAGCACACTTGAGTTCATCCAAAGGTGTGTTTAAACGTGGCACTGTTGTGAAAACGATCATAGCAATAACTTCACATATGAAGGGATCTTGATAAATTTGTATCACCTTTCTGTTATTGACTTTTTTGTTAGAGTTAAGGATGTCAGTAAGTCGGCCCGGCCCACTGAATACAAAAACATATGACTTTGCAGTTTGAGTGATCAGGTTTTACACATTACTTTGCAGGTATAAGAAAAAACTCAAATTGTTCTGTCCAATTTAGTGAGAATGGGATGAGCGAGGAAAGGGGATGGGGAGAGAGGGATGATGATCGCACACACATAGACGCCTGCACGAGATTGAGTGAGAATTCCATCTCGTGCAGGCATACACTCAAGGATTAAAGTATTTCAGCCCTGTGCTGGATCTCCGACGTGCTATGGTTGTGAAGAAATTTCCATAAGGATAGAAATTTGGGAGGATTCATAATTTTTGAGTTCCCCAAAATCACCGGCAGCTCTCCATTCAAAAAAATCAGAATCAACAAATCAGAAACAGAGTAGGGCGGGACTTGTGTTTGCTAGCTATAACAATGTGCAGCTATCCAATAAGATGGAACTTTTGTCTCGCAGATGCGTGATGTGCGAATGCATGGAAAAATAGAACCAATTCCTGTTTTAAAGTAACCTAGTTTGGGAAAACGGCTGAGATAATTATGAAAGTACAGAAAATTGAATGAAAATAATCATTTAAAAATATACAGGCCTATATAAAATAAGAAATCAGATTTTAGAAATGCAAAGCTTTCAAAGGGGAATGCATCACTGCTTCAGCCCAATTTCTATCCGATTCACACCACTCCAACCGGTGCACTCGCATCGCAGCTCCTTGCATCGATGAACCGATCGGTGAATCGTGCCAAGCCACAGACACATACAGTACACACACACACTCATATAGCCTACACCGACTCTCAGCCTCACACACACACACACCACACACTCCTTCATTCATAAAGATTCCTTACTGTTTCATGTCATGGTAATGACCATGTCATATCAGTCTTAAATGTTACCTGATATGTCTGTTTTTCCCTGTTTTCAGGGCCTTTTGCGGCATAAAGCCCCAGATGGGCAGCAAGGCAGATAAAAAACGAGGGCTAAACGCACCAGTTTGCACACTTTTAAAAAACAGATGGATTTTTAATTGGCGGGTAGCAGACATTAACGGGCAGGGGACATTAGAAGACATTAGTGGTGTTGGAGCTAAATCCTGCTCCATCTCAGGGTTCATTCAATTAGTAGTCAAAATCTAAGAGGTTGAAAACAGACTAAGGGAGCATCCCTAACAATCAATTCTACTTCTGACACATTTGGGAGAGCTTGATTATAACAAAATGTAGCAGAACATCTTATATTATGAAACAGAAGTATTGCGAAACAACTTAATATAAAAAACAACAAACCATATACTTATAACAACAAACTTAATGCATGACCAACATGTCTTCATTTATGTCAAAATAATGCTTTTACCTTTTAGCTTGAATGTATAATTCTAATCACATACAATGTTTAAGCACATATAACATTTTAAATCCCAACAGTGGGCAGGGGACATGTGTCTAGCAGCAAACTCGATCACAATATTGGATTGATGTGCTTGAAAAGGCTGAATGTTCCTCTTTTGTTACATTACTCATGTTTAGATTTCTGAAATATGTTTCACAACTCATGTTCAACCAGTTTGATACTGTAATAGCAGATGGAAAGTTTCTGTTTTTGTATTGCAATGTTAAAAAATGTTTACATAAAACAACGCTTGTTTCAGCCAAGTATTACTAAGTAATCTTAGTACATATAGAGACATTTTTTTTTCTTCTTTTTTTTTTAACATCTTGTCGCTACTGCCAGGGGCTCAAGAGCCAAGGGGAAAGGGAGCACCCCTTCCTGGTGCCACAACCCAGCAGGAAAGGGGGGGAACTGTTGAAATTATTGAGGAGTCGATGGTTTAGATCCAAGCTGGATGGGTTTATTTTATAAACCTCTGTTGGGAATACTGAACTTACTGAAGAGACCGTACAGATAACATGGTGGGAGCTGTACACCTACTGAGCTAGTAACCCACTGCGCATGCGCACTCCCTGATGATCTACAGGAACTGTCATAATTAGTTAATATGAAGGTTTTTAGACATGCATAAAACATTTTCAGGAATTTAACACCAAAGCATTAATTTAACAACAAAGCAAAATTTTTCAAGGGTAGAAAACATGTATCTCCATTCGACTTGTTCAAAGGCCTGCTGGGCATCGATAAAATAGCAGCGTGGGGTATCTCATTAGACTACATTGTATTTAACAGTTGGCGAGTGTTAGAGAAGGAGAATCTATCTGGAATGAAACCTGTTTGGTCCTGGTGAATTAGGGCACCGATATGTTGACTTGATGGGTTTGTAAGAACTTTTGCAATTCGTTTTTGGTCACTATTTAGCAAAATAAGAGGACGGTAAGACGTGACGTCAGTGTCATCCCTATCTTTTTCCAGGAGAAGACAAACATGTGCTTTATAAAGAGACCTGGAAAAAATCATGCATTCAGTGAACTTACAATACGCAGAAGTAGTGGAGGAATGGTTTCCATATGTGCCATGTAAAAGTCTATTCTATTCAGGACCATCAGGACCAGAGGCTCTACCACTAGGAAAAGAGCAAATTGCCGTTTTGATTTAATCGAGAGAGATGTCAAAATCCAGCTTCTCCCTTATTAAATCATCTAGAACTAGAATGTCCAGTGTGTTGAGAAAGTCTGAGATCTCAACATCAGTGGCCTTTGACTTTGATGCATACAGTTGTCTATAAAAGTAACAAAAACTAGTTTTAACTAAGTTAACAGCTGTCCAGAGGAAGTTAAGACCTTATAGATTGCCCTATCAGCTTGCACCCCTTTTAACTGCGTAGCAAGCAGCTTGTCTGCTTTCTTACCCAGCTCAAAATGCTTTTATGTCAACTTCCAAATATAGTGCCTGACCTGTTCCCCATGAATATGGTTACACTCAAATTTTATCTTCAAGATGTTATTAAGAATGTCATCAGATTTTGACTCTCGGTAAGAGTCCTCCAGAGCAGTAAGTTTAGTTTCAATTTCAGCCAGACGCGTCAGTCTAGCCCTTTTACTTGATGATTGATAGGAGATGATGTGACCTCTCATAACAACTTTAAAGGACGCGCAGAGGTTTGAATCTGAAATAGCACCATTGTCATTAATAAATTTAAAGTCTGAAATCTTAGCAGAAATGTGTTCTTGAAAGCAATTATCCAGGTCAGTGTGGGGTCAAATTTCCAGTTGCATGAAGATTAATGTTAATTTTCATGGACAGACAAGCATGGTCTGAAACTAAGATTTTGTGAAATGTGGAGCTGTCGACTCTCAATGTTAATCTAGCATCAACCAAATAATAATCCATTCTGGAAAAGCTGCCATATACAGAAGAAAAAATTGAGTATTTTCAATGAAGAGGGTCCTCATGTCTCCATATGGCAACTGTGTCAAGTGATTTAATCAGGTTATTGAACACAGATACAAACCTCAATACTGGGGCTGCTTTAGAACAAAAGCGGTCTGCCTGGGGATCAAAAAAGCAGTTGAAATCTTCCCCAATAATTACATTTTGAGTATTATGCTCTGCTGCAAGACTGAAAACTCAAAAAGTAAAAGTCAGGGCAATCAAAGTTGAGGGCATAAATATTCAAAAGGACTATTGAGCAGAGTTAACTGTACCTGAACAGCTTCAACATAAATATGACCTTCCAGTCCATGACCTATTTAAGTACCTACAGCTTTGACCTTTTTTTTTAACAAAAGACAGAGTACAATTTTATTTTGTATTGGGATTATTAGAAGATTTACAGAAGAATAGTCACGCATCAATACTTAACATATAACAGTTTGGCTGATTCCGCATGAACTACTATTTCCTTTTTTATAACCATGTATATCTATGTATAGATATATCTTTTTCCTTTCTTCTCCATGCTTACTTTGTGTCGTTTTGTTTCAAATTGTTTACATTTGTCTCTTCTTCGTGTTGGTGAAGGAATGTCGCTCATCCCTGCAAACTATGAGTGGATGTAAAGGGGATGCTGAAATCCACGGACTGACCCCCTAAGACAGTATCTGCAGCTACGTGTATGAGCTTCCACTTAGCTAAAACAGCAGTTGTCGAGGCAAGTTTTAGAGCTTTTGTGCTTCTTCACAGAACCAAAATGCAATCAATGCGTCTGTGCAAGACAAACAGGGCCCTTACGTATCATGCAGGAATATGCATTTTCACTTCTCGGACTTTGTGATGATTATCCCGGAAGCCTGGCTTAACAGTATGGATGCCAGCTAGCAGCTAACAGCTAGCAACTACAGGCAGGATAGAGACGGGTAGGTGAATTTAAACAACGTCTGAGTTGAAAACGTACACTGTTGTCACGTAAGTGCCCTGTTTATATTGCACAGACATTTTAATTGCATTGTGTCTGTTAAAAGGCCCAAAGGCACTCTAAAACGTGCCCCAACTATTGCGTTATAGCTCTGTGGAAGATTTTACACGTAGATGCAGATTCTCTGTGTTGCCTGCACCGATTCAGGTGAGTTGTTTTTCAATCAATAGTACACGCATAGTATAGCAATCGAGATTAATGTAATAAATTGGATGGAATTCTCCTTTAAGTCCATTGACTACTATTGCAACTTGTCTCTGTAATGACAAAGGTTCATACATAATACAGTTCTGGAAAGCTTAACATCTTTGTCATGGTTGATTATTTCAATATGCTTGTTCGGCTCCATTGTTTGGTTGTACTGTAGGTCGTAATACCAACAAAATATTTGGTTTGTGCAAAGCTTCTTTTTACTGCACATCTTCCAGCAATGTGCAACTGAATGCTTCTTTGATCAAGGAGAACAAATCTGAGAGGGAAGAAAAAGACTGAAACACATTTGCAGCTTGTGGGGGTGAAAACAGACTGTGTAGATACTGTGTTCATCAGAGTCATGATTAACAAATGAAAGTCAAATAATATTCGGTTTTCCTCCCATTCACTTAAATAACCATTTAAGTGACACATTCAAGAATGTGTTTATTGTTAAAGTGACTCTGGCCTGGAAAACACACGCTAAGCCAGTAGAAATAGTGACCTAAAGCGCACACAGATGTTTTTTTCCCATGTTGCCTAATCAGACCTCCTCCTAGGACTGTGTGGGCGTGTACAGATTGAGAATGATTGACAGCTCTCTCACTCTCCCTTTAATTTTGTTGCACCTGTTAAGGCAGGAAAGTTTACACCATTGTCATTATTATTAATTTATTTTCATTTTGGTGACATCCTTAAACTCCCATCATGGCACCACTCAACTTCAACTTGACTTGAGGTCTTATTAGTCAGAGTAATTGGAAACTCCTGTGTGGGTGTGTGGTGTCTTTGAGGAGAATGAAAAAAAAATGGTAATAGACTTACCTTACCTGCAAATATCAGTCCGAACAGTATAAAGCTGAGTAATAGGACAGTGACAATGAGTTTAAAACATAATGGGACACATAATCTGGTGGATTGGAAGGATTGCCAGAATCTGTATACATCTATAGGGGGAGCGACTGCAGCAAAGATCCCACATCCTGTCTCTCTCTCTTTCTCTCTCTCTCTCACAGACACTCACTCACACTCACACTCACACTCACACTTACACTCACTTCACCACGCATAGTTGGACACGGGGGTAACTTTTCCTGCTAAAGATTTTCCACCGTGGTCGGAAAAAAAAGGGGTGGGTGGGGGTTAGACAGTTTGTTTCTCTCACAATGACTCTAGAGTGGCCACTCGCTCCGAAGCTAATCACTGTCA
The DNA here is from genome assembly GCF_013103735.1 of Etheostoma cragini. Lineage (NCBI taxonomy): Eukaryota > Metazoa > Chordata > Actinopteri > Perciformes > Percidae > Etheostoma > Etheostoma cragini. The sequence continues at coordinate 22,923,957 of NC_048423.1, read as the reverse complement.
CTTTCTCACTTCAACACACACACACACACACACACACACACACACACACACACACACACACACACACACACACACAC
>NC_048423.1:22920692-22923801 GCF_013103735.1 Etheostoma cragini | reverse complement strand
TTTCTTTAATGTTTAATTTCTTATACTGCACTGTAACGTTTCTTCTTGTGTTTTATCTGTTTTTATTTTGAAACTGTTTTGAAACAGTTTTTGTGTATAGCACTTTGAATTGCCCTGTTGCTGAAATATGCTATGCATTCAAAGCTGCCTTGCCTTGCCTTGAACTGCTCGAACACAGTCTTTCGCTAAGGTCCCACCAGCACTTACTTAGAGTGTATCAGTGCTGTCTATGATAGGTGAGGAAACTGCTCCAGAACTAAATGTTGCTCACAACAGCCCTTACAGAAGTAGACCAATTCCAAACTTTTTTGTTGAGCGTTGTCTATGAAATACTGTTTATATAACATTAGGATGGAAAATTTTAAGGGCCAGGCACCAAACTTTAAGGTAACTTTGCAGGGATCAGATGTTCACACAGTGCATTTCATCACATGGGTGGGAAATGAGCCAAGGAAGTACTCAGGAGCAAATTGGGATCACCTGTATTGAGACTGACAGTAAGAGCAAATAGAACCTGATTTGGGGGAGTGCTTGAAAGACAAAGTAAACTCTCAGCCACTTTTGTGATGGCAGTTTTACAAAGGTGGCAAGACCAACTATGGAAAAACCCAAAGCTAATGTAAAGTTAATATGTCAGATAATGAGTCCAAAGGGCAGGTATGCAGTCTCAGACTTAGTTTTTTAATGTCTTAGCAAACAACAACTTCCTGTTTACTAATTCAGCAGTCACGCAGCATCATGAGCACTCATTTGGAGTCATTTTTTGTTCACCTGATGAATGTAACGTCACTCTCTTTTTAGCTCATATTTAGTCTACAACTCCTGAGGAAAATGTTTGCCTCTTTAGCTGCTAAATGCTCTATGTTCACCAGCTAGTCTCTAACTGTCTCTGTCTGCCATTTGGTACTGGGTAGGTAGTTTTATCCAAACCTTTTCGCAGAGAACAGCTGCCTGCTGCTGCTAAAAACAAGGTTAGCCATAAGCGATATCTATAACAAAGAAAAAGCTAAAAGAGGCTAATAGGTATTGTAGAAATGTGAGGAACTGCAAAGTGTTATCTGTGTGAGTTTGTCAGTGTAAGTGAAAACTTTCACACACTCACCCCGAACCCGGTTTTGTCTCAGTGCTACCTGCAGCCGACGGTACCAAGATACTAAGGATATACAGCTTCAAATGTCAATTCTAAAGAATGCAATATGTCTGTTGAATAATGTAAAGACAGAGTAAGTTTTGCTATTGTGTCAAAAAGGAAATGAGAGATTTGTAGTCACAGTGTGTAACACTTGTAGGAGAACATTATACAAACAGCATGTTGCAGCAAATGGGCAGTGGAGTTGTATAAAGCATGGATCTTAATGCCTTAATTAATAAATTAGGAAAAATCCAACCTTTAAGGACACACATTTTCTTTGTGAATGAATAATGTATTGACAATAAATACATGGTCTTCCTTCAAACACAGGGGGCAAAAATATTTATTTATTTACAATACATGGAGGCAGGCATACTTTTATTGTTGAAGGCCAGTTATTTCATGGATCAGGATACTACGCATCTTGATAAAGTTCCCCTGGCCTTTGGAATTAAAATAACCCCCCCCCATCATCCCATACCCTTCAGAGTTCTGTGTGTGCATGGTTTTATTTCAGTTAGCCTAATAGCGGGTTTGATTTGCACTGAGAGATGATTTTATGGAAAGTGCCATACCAATTTCTATGTATGGTGAAGGGTATGTGATGATGTGTGTGTGTGTGTGTGTGTGTGTGTAAGGGGGGGGGGGGGGGTATTTAATTCCAAAGGCCAAAGGAACTTTATCAGGATGCACAGTATCCTAAATCCATGAAATAACTGGCCTTAAAAAATAAAAATGTGCCTGCCTCTATGGGAATTATTATAGGGGTGTGTATACTTCTGCAACCTGTATTTTAAGGAAGAACATTCATTTATTTACAATACATTACTCATTCACAAAGAAAAAATGGGTGTCCTTAAAGGTTGGATTTTTCCTCATTTTTTAATTAATGCATTTAGATCAATTTCCAAAAGATGCTTTTTTAAATTCCTCTTTTTAGTCAACTTAAGCAGGGGTTCAACAATAAAAACAACAAAGTAGTTTCTCTTAAACTAGTCAAATGACGTAATCAAGAAGTTTAATTCATGTTCTACTCTATTATTTTCTATTTCTATGGTTGTCAGCCACATCCTTTTTAGATTACATCCAGTAATTGAATACCAGCAACTGGGATTTCAAGCTCTTATTGAAATGTTCAAACAGCCATGAAGCAGCAATGATTTAGTCAGGACAGTCAGATGCAACACAGGTTCCCTCGAGATGTCTGGATTCAGGGTATTTTGATTGAACTTTTTATTTAAATGAAATATCTGTCAATCAAGAAACATTAACCTTTCCCTGAAATGTTAATGCTTTGAGAAATAACGGGTTTAGAGTATTCTGAAAGTTCATTTGTCAGAGATTTCCAACAAATGATGTCTTTGTCCTTTTGATGAGTCACAGTGTTTCTTCTAACCCAGTTGGGGGAAAAATGTCTTCTTTATGACAATTTCTTAGATCTAAAAAACATTATTTTGACTTCATGAGCATTAACATCCAAGGGAGTAGTTCTATAACTACAGCAGCAAGGATAAAAATGATGTGGGAGACCACATCAGAATGGGTAAAAATTTGGGATAGGAGAGTCAGTGGGTGAATGTGGCCTCTGTTTTTTCTTAAATTTTATTTACTTTTATTTAACCAGGAAAAAACCTTATTGAGACTACAGAGTTATTTTAATTCCAAAGGCCAAAGGAACTGTATCATGATGCAAAGTATCCTGATCCATAAAATAACTGGCTTTTAAAAATAAAAACTGTGCCTGCTTCTATGGGAATTTAACATATGCCCTCTGTATTTTAAGGAAGAACACTTATTTATTTACAACACATTATTCATTCACAAAGAAAACGTCTTGGGTTACGTATGTAACCCTTGTTCCCCGAGATAGGGGAACGAGACACTGCGTCGGTTACGACTCTATGGGAACGCCTTTAGGCATGACAGGGCTGAATGCGAATGAAAACTACTCCAATCCTATTGGTCCTAGTGAGAACG
>NC_048423.1:22916056-22920592 GCF_013103735.1 Etheostoma cragini | reverse complement strand
CACCCGGGTGCCGGGTGCGGAGGGAAGGTCCAGACTACAGAACCTGAAGAAGGTGTGAGGAGTGGCCCAGCCAGCTGCGTCACAAACCCCCTTGGAGAGATGCTCCAGAGAGGAGAGCCGTGGAGGCCACCATGCCCCTCGTGGAGTGAGCCCGTACAGCTACAGGTGAAGGCAAGCCGCGCATCTTATAGGCCAGGGAGATAGTCTGAACGATCCAATTGCTGACAGTATGTTTGGAAGCGGGGAGCCCAGCCTTGGGGGACCCGAAACACACCAGCAACTGGTCTGTCTTCCTTCACTGGGAGGACTTCAGAGGGAAGATACTCAGGGCTCTGACAGGGCAGAGCAAATGGAGCCTCCCGTCCTCCGCCGTCACATGAGGTGGAGGATGAAACGCCTGCAGTACCACAGGCCCCATGACAGTGGACTGCACCTTGGTAATGCAACCCGGAACCGGGAGCAGGATGGCCCTCACATTACCCGGGGCAAACTCAAGGCATCGGGAAGCAACCGAAAGAGCCTGGAAATCCCCCACCCTCCTCAGAGAGGTGATAGCAAGGAGGAAGGCCATCTTTAGGGTCAGGTACTTGGCCTCAGCCGACTCCAAGGGTTCGAAGGGGGCCTCAGCCAAAGCTTCGAGAACCACCGCCAGATCCCAGGTGGGAATCCTAGGGCGAGTTGCAGGTCTCATCCTCCGGGTCCCACGGAGGAACTGCACGACCAGGGAAAGCCACCCCAGAGACCCATCCCTCGAAGGGGCGTGGAAAGCTGAAACGCCTGCCACGCATACCTTGAGGGTGGATGGGGAGAGGCCCGCAGAGAAGCGGTCCTGCAGAAACTCCAGCACCTGAACCACCGGGCAGGTAACAGGGTCCAGCATGCGTCCTCTGCACCAGGCAGAGAAGACGTTCCACTTCAGGCCATACATCCTCCGTGTAGACGGGGCCCTGGAGCTAAGGAGAGTCTCGACTGCTCCTGCCGTCAGGCCCGCTTCTAGGTACTGGGCCCCCTCAAGGGCCAGACCCACAGCCGCCACAGGGCGGGGCAAGGGTGAAGAACCTGGCCTTCTCCCTGGGACATTAGATCCCTCCTAAGAGGGACCTGCCACGGTGGACCGTCCAGGAGCGCCATCAGGTCCGAGAACCACACTCGGGTTGGCCAGAATGGCGCTACCAGAAGCAGGCGGATGCCCTCTCAACGGACCCTCTCCAGGATCCCCGGGAGCAGAGCGACTGGAGAACCACAGAGGACAGTGCGTAGTCTCCCGAGATGCAAACAAGTCCATGTCTATAGGTCCAAACCTTCCGCACAAGGTTGGAGCCGCCATTCCCCGGGCCTCAGCCCCCGTCTCGACAGCAGGACCGCACCCTGATTCTGAAGCCCAGGGATAAACATGGCTCTGAGAGAGAGCAGTCTCCGCTGGGACCACAGGAGGATCTGATGCGCCAGTCTGCAGAGAGGGCGCGAGCGCAGACGCCCCTGGTGATTCAGATAGGCCACCACTGCTGTATAGTCAGACCTGACCAGCACGTGGTGACCCAGGAGTGCAGGCAGGAAGCTCCTCAGAGCCCGGAACACGGCCAGTTTGTCGAGGCAATTGATGGGCCATGACGAGTGATGCTCCTGCCAAACACCCCTCGCAGAGCGGTCGTCCATGACCGCGCCCCACCCAGTGAGGGAAGCGCCTGTCGAAACGATTACACGGCGACAGGGTGCCCCCAGCGCGGGTCCTTGGGACAGGAACCAAGGCTTCTTCCACACCGATAGGGCACGAAGACATTTGTGCGCAACCTGTATCAGGCGGAACGGGTTTCCCCTCGGGGAGAACCCCTTGGATTTTAGCCACCACTGCAGGGCCCTCATGTGCAGAAGACCAGAAGGCATCACGCTGGAAGCAGCTGCCATGAGGCCCAACACCCTCTGGAAGTGTTTCACTGTGATGGCGCGGCCCAGCCTCACACTCTTCACCGTGGCCAGAATGGACTCGACACGTGCCGGAGACAGACGTGCTAGCATCGTAAACGAGTCCCACACCACCCCTAAGAACACAGTCCTTTGGGCAGGTGCCAGCACACTCACTCCTGCGTTGAGCCTCAGCCCCAAACGAAGAAGATGAGCAAGGACGACATCTCGATGCCGAACCGCCAACTCCCAAGACCAAGCCAGGATAAGCCAGTCGTCGATGTAATGGACGACCAGGATGCCCTGGAGCCGCAAAGGGGCCAGGGCCGCATCCATACACTTGGTGAAAGTACGAGGGGAGAGTGCCAGGCCGGAGGGAAGAACCTGATATTGGTACGCGAGGCCCCCAAAGGTGAACCTCAGGAACTTCCTGTGTGAAGGACAAATGGAGACGTGGAAGTATGTGACCCTCAGATCTACGTGATAAACCAGTCCTTGGACCGGACGCGACACACGACGACGGGGATGGCGAGCATCTTGAACCTGACTCTCCTCAGAGACTGGTCAGAACCCGCAGATCCAGAATAGGGCACAGGTCTCCGTCCTTCATGGGAACCAGGAAGCACCGGCTGCAGAAACTGGACCCACAGGCCGGCGGGGGAACGAGCTCCACGGCCCCCTTCTCCAGCAGCGAGCGCACTTCCCGTCCCAGCGCCAGGCCCTGGTCAGGGCGCACCACAGTCCGGACCACCCTGCGGACTGCAGAACCCACGCGGAATGTTCTCCAAGCCCTGACAAGCTTCTGCGAAATCCGCCAGCGGAACCAACCCCTCGGGGCTGGTGGTTGGTGCAACGTGCCGATCAAGGACGAGCCCCTGAAGCGGGCTGCCAGGTAGAACCCGCCGATGAACCGCAGTTCGGGAGCCGAACATCCGGCCCACTGCCACCCCTTGGGGCTTGCAGAGCGGGGAAGGCTCGTGGGCGGCTAGCGCTTCCCGAGCGCCACGGCGGCGGGACAACAACGCTAGCGGCCACTCTGGAGGGGACCTCAGTCGGCCTCCTGGGGCTAAACACACAGTCAGGACCTCCGCACCTTGCCCCTCCGCGACTAGCTGACGTCCCTCAGGTCCGACCTGCCGGGTAGAGGTGCGCGGGAGCGTTGCCCTGCGTCCCGAGCTGCACGAAGGGGACCGCGAGAAGCCACACTCCGTCTCCGGCGCTGACGCTGGGTGGCCCATCTCCAGCAACAGGCCCGCCTGGTAGGCCAGCAAAACCGCCATGGTGTGCAGGCTAAATCCAGCACGGCCCGCCGCCATACATGCCTTCCCCACCAGCGAGGAAGACACGGTCCCGTCGGCAGCGCCGGCTGGCTGAAAGACGACGTCTGCTGGGGAGAGAGGTAACTCACCAGAATGTCTACAGCCCGCGGCATCGTCCCGTAGCCGCAGTCCTTAATCCCCGCCACATTGCCATACTCCAGCAGCTGGGGAGTAGAAAGCCAGGCAGAGTAAAATTAATCCCATGATTTATACAACTCACCGTGCAAATCCTGGAAAAACGTCAAGGACCGGCGCGGGGGCACGGACTGGCTCTGGCTCTCATCCAGTCTGCCACCGGTGGTAAACTCCCAGACAGCCTGTGGCCAATCCAGACCGCGTTTTGCCACAGCTCGTGACATCACAATCGGGCGCGGTGCTCTTCTGATGACGTCGGCCCGACACCCGGAAGTCCTCTACCTACGTTGTTTAGCGTCCCGAACAGAAGAAGCCGAGAGCCCGGCCCACAAACGGGGAGTCGGAACTGGCAGACAAAGGACGAGATGGAGAAACAGCCGTCTCGGAAACCTCCAGCAGATCTCGCTGCGATCCACGTGACCGAAACCGCCGAGCCGCCTCAGCAGCCGCGGGGCCCGAGCCACGGGGAGAGCGTATCTGGCCGTACGCGGAAAAGAGGGCCCTGCGGGACCTCAGTACACGCACGGGCAGGGCCTCGCAATGGACCAAAACAGCCCCCTCGAGAGCTGCAGTGGCATGTGACAGGCCCAAACAAGCAACACACAGCTCATGAGAGTCTACTACCGAGATGAAACGCGAGCAGGGAGACACACATCTCCGGAACTGGTTAACTGCTCGGACATACTGCAACTTCCAGGTGACTAGGACACACTTAATTTTTTAAACACAACATCAACCAACGTGCCTGCTGAATAGAAAAAAGCTAATGAGCTATGTGCCGGTGTGCTTATATGCCCCTACGGTTATGCCGTCACATGCTACCAGTCTCACGAGGACCAATAGGATTGGAGTAGTTTTCATTTGCATTCAGCCCTGTCATGCCTAAAGGCGTTCCCATAGAGTCGTAACCGACGCAGTTCGAGTTCCCCTCGAAGGGGAGCTGGTGTCCTTAAAAGGTTGGCTTTTCTTAATTTTTTTTAATTAAGGCATCAAGATCAATTTCCAAAATATGTTTTTTTATTCCTCTTTATAATCAACTTAGCATGGGTGTGTAAACTTATTCAAGCCACTGTATGTAACATTGACGTCCATGTAAAATGCCAAAGTCTTAACACTTTATTTTGATTTAGGCACCACAGGTAGCACACTGGGCTCCATGTCAGCCATGGATGGTTAATCA
>NC_048423.1:22909299-22915956 GCF_013103735.1 Etheostoma cragini | reverse complement strand
GACAACACAGCCCTCAGGTTCATAGGGACACACAAACCTCTCCACCACGATAAGGTGATGGTTCCCCGGAGAGGACAGTGCCCGTGCAAAATAATTTCTGAGTTCTAAATTGATTAGTATTTAATGTTTCATTAATTCAATTCAATTCAATTCAATTTTATTTATAGTATCAAATCACAACAAGAGTTATCTCAAGACACTTTACGTATAGAGTAGGTCTAGAACACACCAGAATCCACAAGGACCCAACAGTTCCAGTAGTTTCCTACAGAGCAAGCAACAGTGCGACAGTGGCGAGGACAAACTTCCTTTTAGGCAGACACCTCGGTCAGACCCAGGCTCTTGGTAGGCGGTGTCTGACGACCGGTGGGGATTAGAATGAAGAGTTTATTTGTAGTAGTTCTTTGTAGCATAGCAGGGCCCTGTGCAGTGTTACAAGGCACGGCAGGACGTAGCTGGGCACCGCAGAGCGTAGCAGGATGTAACATGGCATCGCAGGACGTGTAGCGGGACCATGGACAGCTGCTACCCTGATTTTCGGCGCCTCCCTGATCCGAGGAAACATGCTGGGGGGAGAAGAACATAAGGACTCCGGGGAATGACTCCCCGGAGCTAGGTTAGTAACAGGCATTTCTGGGACCAGTGTTAGATAGGCTGTGTTGTTATTTGTATAGTTCAGATAACCAGTTTGGTTTCAAAGCCAAGCATGGTACTGATCTATGTATCTATGCACTTAAGGAAATGGTGGGAACCTACAGAAGACAAAAATCCTCTGTTTTTATTGGTTTTATTGATGCCTCCAAGGCTTTTGACCGAGTTAACCACCAGAAGCTGTTTTGGATGCAAAATTAAGTATTTGGGTCACATCATAACAGATCTAATGTCAGATGATGAGGACATGTATAGGCAGCGTCGCATGTTATATATGCAGGCTAACATACTTGCCAGGAAGTTTTCCTGGTGTTCTGTTACTGTCAAGATAAACCGCTTTAAAGCATATTGTACTGCGTTTTACACTGCCCCCTTGTGGGTCAAGTTTAAAAAGGCGAGCTACAATAAGCTGCGGGTCGCTTATAATGACTGTTTGCGCATTCTACTTAGGAAACCCCGGTGGTGTAGTGCAAGAGAATTGTTTTGTCAAGCAGGAGTTATTACTTTCTCCGCTTTACTAAGGAATTTGATGTATAAATGTATCGGTCGCTTGAATTCTTCTTGTAACTCTGTCATTTCACAGCTGATTGACCCGAGGTTCAGTGCTTTGCGATACTAGTCCCTCTTATGGGATTACTGGTATAGCTGTCTTATTTAATTGGTGTCTGTCTTGTGTATCTGTATGTTTTCTGTTGTTGCTGTTGTATTTTATGGACCATGAGTCTAATAATAAAGGCTATCTATCTATCTATCTATCTATCTATCTAATACATACCTTAAGACATGGGTCTTCAACAGGGGGTCCGCGACCCCTAGGGGGTCCGCTGAGGTACTGCATGGGGGTCGCGAAAGTTTTGGTTGATTAGACTTTTTTTTATATTCCCCCCCACCCTGCAATTTTTTCCACTAATTGAAATGTCTTTAAATACACATTAACATGAATTCAACACACTGTAGTAAACAGATAAATGGAGGCAGAAGATGTCTTTCAGTCATCAATGCACACATTCAGCGACACAATAGAGTCTATTACATATGGAGTAATGTAACTATATACTTTGGAAAATATTGAATGCACAATAACAAGGCACATTTACACATGGCACTATAGGACCAGTTTGATATAACACAATTTTATACAAAATATATAATTAGGGGGTCCCCGCTCCATCTCGCCATCAGTTTGGGGGTCCTTGGCCTGGAAAACGTTGAAGACCCCTGCCTTAAGATATTTTTCTCCGAAGCAATTTCCTGGTAACAGTGGATGACAGACCGCAGACCTCACTGTAAACTCTCCTTGTTTCTTCTTTCCCCCTGTGGCCTTTTTTCAAAGTAATCACTACAATGACCACAGGAGGGTATGTGACACCAATGGCAACTGATCCTTAATAGTCCCTTTGTTCCCAGCTGCGCTGTCAGCTTCAAACCCTGGAAGGTCAATTTCTTAATGAACATGAGTCTTGAGGTTGATTAGTTTGTCCATTACAGATTCAGAGGCCCTGCAGGACAAATGACCACTTTCAACCTCAGCTGTGACACAAACCAAAACATCTTGGAGTTAATGATCAAATACTGCAAATCCATTACAGCACTAGTTACAGTAGATAGTTTCACCATTCTTTTTTTTATACTATTAATAAATTGTTGTGACATTTCTTTGATCCCAGTTTTAGCTTTTGGGCAATAATTAAAGTGGTATCAATCTTCTCATCTAATCTTTGGCAAGGAAACGGATGCAAGTATTTCCCAAAATGTCCAACGATTCCTTTAACACCCAAACACAGGGATTTCTCGGTTGACAGTTTTGATTCATTGTTCAGCTACATATCTCATCTCATCCTTCTTCAAAGCTAGTTCTTTTTACACTTGATCAAGCAGAGCCATGTGCATATTTTTCTCAGAAATAAGTTAGCAATTTACCGTAAAAATAGGTGATAAAAATAACGATTTAGTCATAACCATGCAACTTACTGTTGCACAGTAGAGGAATTACCGTACAGTACAGGGTAAGACAGTTTTGACTTACTTTTGACTTACATTAGCTGTTAAGGTTTAATTACTAATGTTAACTAGCATTTTAGTTAGCAATAATTAGCCTGTACCATCTCCTTACATACGTAGGTGCGTTCTCCATCTCGCGCACTGGGAATGTTGGGGATTTCTCGTGTTAGGGATTTCTTCTGGTAGCACAGCACACCCTGCGTCCACACTTTGTTAGTTATCACACAGTCCTTAACTACACACACGCCCAGAATCTATACATGCACAAACTGAGAGATGTCAGAGTAAGTGGGTTGACAGCCGAACCAGCGCACTGAGCGGTTGGGGGGGCATGGTGGCTTGCTCAAGGGCACCTTGCAGTGCCCAGGAGGTGAAGTAGCATCACTCCAGCCACTAATTCACACTCCGTCCTTTTTGGTCCCTACGGGGACTTGAACCAGTGACCCTCCGTTTCCCAACCCAACTCCCTACGGACTGAGCTACTGCCACACCCTTCTCTACCTGTCTATGTATCTTTCGTTATCCACAGTTTCAAAGTCATAGTTCAGAGCAGTAATCAGTGAGTAATGTGCAATGCCGGAGACAACTGTCCTGCACTGTTGACACACTTTGACTTACACCATGTACTCAGCGCATTTGAGACCACAGAATCTCCCTGAGTTCAAACACTGACTCTATCAAAACCTATGGCTGGACTACAGGGACCAGCCGTATGACCTCCAAACGCTGTTGCTCTGTCATGAGTAATAAAGTTGGTTTACATGTGATGACATGAGTGTATGTGTTTTCCAATTGTCTGTTCCCCTTTCAAAGTGTATTTGCACAGGCTGTTACCACCGCCATCGCCCATCAATCAGCTCATAAACTATCGCATACACAGTTGTTGTTGCTGCTGCTACCCTAAGCACAGTAAGCTACATTCAGCACAGTCTGTGTGCACGCGTGTATTTCATAAATTATATATATAAGTATTTAATTGGATAAATTGTGATTGTACCCTTTCCCACAGCAGACAAAGGCCGGATGTTAATGGGTTTTAGTGTTTTTTAAGAGTGAGAAAGTGGCGTCAGCAGCTAAAAAGCTAAAAAGTAGGAGTCGGTTTACCCATGGCTTTTCGTTAGGCCAATCTGGGTGTGGATACAGAATTTTCTAACAGGCTGTCCCCAGACAGTTAGAGTTGGCCCTGCATACTCAGCTTCTATAGTGCTTAACACCGGAGCTATTAAGGTTTGGATTAGACCCAGGACACAGAACAACCACAGAAGCAGAAATAAGTGCAATAGTTTAATAACAAAGGTAAAGTCCTGCACACAGGAACAAACAGTCCTTTCCACGGGAGGAGGCGGTCCAAACAGGAAGAATCTGATGAACAGCACAGGTGTCGAGACACAACACGAGATCTGTGAGGAAGACAAGATTAGTAATATGAATAGTCACATGATAGAAACTAGCAAGGTAACTGAGCAAGTTACCACGGAAGTGTAAGTAACAAACTGATGCTGAAGAGGTGATCAGCCCGGGTTTAAATGCAGAGGTGATGGATGATGTTATGTGACACAGCTGTGCAATTGACAGAGCAGGGATGAGTGGCCACACCTCCTGACCTAGGTCCTCTCAGGCACGCCACCTCCATGGGAGAACCGGCAAACACAGACAGACAAACAGGGAAAAAGGAGAAGCGAAAACACAGGGTGGGGACAATGTAGCAGACCCACAAAAGGAGCACCTAAAGGCTGTTGTCTCAGTCCTTTATGACATAGTCTGTACACCTATGACTGTATGGCAAAACATCCCACTGATAGTATCGTGAAATTTGCAGACAACACTACTGTGATAGGACTCATTGTTGGCAATAACAAAACTGCCTACAGGGATGAGGTGAGTAACTTGATCATGTGGTGCCGCAGAAATGATCTGTCCCTTAATGTGGAGAAAACTTAGGAGGTCATCATAGATTTCAGGGTGAACAAACTCACACATAAACCTGTCTATATTAACAACTCTCCATTTGAAATTGTCAACACGTTTAAGAAGGCACATCAGAAGCTATATTTTTTTAGGTGTCTTAAGAAATATGGTATGTCCCTTAATATTCTATAGAACTTAAATCGTTGTACAGTTGAGAGTGTATTGACAGGCAACATTGTACTGTGGTTTGGTAGGGCTACGTCACATGACCTTAATCTTCTGACAAAGGTGGTCAAAACTGCACCTAAAATGTCTTGAACCGCTGCAACATATTTACTGGAAACGCAGTACTAAGAAGGCATGAGGTATTATGTGGGATTCTAGTCATCCTGCACACAACCTCTTCTCCCACCATCCATCAGTGAAACGTTTGCAGGGCATCCCAATGCGCACATCACGTTATAGGGACAGTTTTTACCCCCAGGTAATAAGGTTACTTATTTATTATAGCAGTCCATCCATCCATCCATCTTCATCCGCTTATCCGGTATCGGGTCGCGGGGGCAGCAGCTCCAGTACGGGACCCCAAACTTCCCTTTCCCGAGCCACATCAACCAGCTCCGACTGGGGGATCCCGAGGTGTTCCCAGGCCAGGTTGGAAATATAATCTCTCCACCTAGTCCTGGGTCTTCTCCTTCCTCCTGGCTGGACGTGCCTGGAACACCTCCCTAGGGAGGCACCCAGGAGGCATCCTTGCCAGATGCCCGAACCACCTTAACTGGCTCCTTTCGAAGTGAAGGAGCAGCGGCTCTACTCCGAGCTCCTCTCGGATGACTGAGCTTCTCAACCTATCTCTAAGGGAGACGCCAGCCACCCTCCTGAGGAAACCCATTTCGGCCGCTTGTACCCTGGATCTCGTTCTTTCGGTCATGACCCAGCCTTCATGACCGAATGTGAGGGTAGGAAAGAAATTTCCCGGTAGATCGAGAGCTTTGCCTTCTGGCTCAGCTCTCTTTTCGGCACAACGGTGCGATAAACAGAATGTAATACCGCACCGGCTGCTCCGATTCTCCGACCGATCTCACGCTCCATGGTCCCCTCACTCGCGAACAAGACCCCAAGGTACTTAAACTCCTTCACTTGAGGTAATGACTTACTCCCTACCCGGGGAAAGCGCTCCATCGGTTTCCTGCTGACAACCATGGCCTCAGATTTAGAGGTGCTGATCCTCATCCCAGCCGCTTCACACTCGGCTAAATTAAAGAGTAGCCTGAAAAAGCGACAAATATAGCCTTTAACAGCATGAAAAAATGTCAATATAGCTTTACTCTCAAGGTAAAAATAGCTTGATTTTAAAGGTCTTAATTTTAGGACCGTACATCAGAATGCTCTGAATTTACCTGAAGGGACACACTGGTTAGGTGATGTCTCCCCCAGACTTGGAATGAAGCTGGCAAAACGTCAGGATTCCTTTTTAGAGTAGCCTGAAAAAGAGACAAATATGCCTTTAACAGCCTGAAAAAATGTCAACATAGCTTTAATCTCAAGGTAAATATAGCTTGATTTTCAAGGTCTTAATTTTAGAACCGTACATCAGAATGCTCTGGAATTAACTGAGGGACACATTAGCTAGGTGTTCTCTCCCCCGGACTTGGAATGAAGCTGGCATAACGTCAGGATTCCTTTATAGAGTAGCCTGAAAAAGAGACAAATATGCCTTTAACAGCCTGAAAAATTGTCAAAATAGCTTTACTTTTAAGGACTTAATTCTAAAACGGTACATCAGAATGCTCTGAAATTACCTGAGGGCCACAATGGGAAGGTAATGTCTCCCCCAGAATTGGAATGAAGCTGGAATAACGTCAGGATTCCTTTACAGAGTAGCCTGAAAAAGAGACAAATATGCATTTAACATTATGAAAAAATGTAAAAATAGCTTTACTTTTAAGGCCTTAATTCTAAAACCGTACATCAGAATGCTCTGAAATTACCTGAGGGAAACACTGGGTAGGTGTTGTTTCCCCCAGACTTGGAATGAAGCTGGCATAACGTCAGGATTCCTTTATAGAGTAGCCTGAAAAAGAGACAAATATGCAT
>NC_048423.1:22907514-22909199 GCF_013103735.1 Etheostoma cragini | reverse complement strand
GCTGGCATAACGTCAGGATTCCTTTATAGAGTAGCCTGAAAAAGAGACAAATATGCATTTAACAGCCTGAAAAAATTTAAAAATAGCTTTACTTTTAAGGCCTTAATTCTAAAACCGTACATAAGAATGCTGTGAAATTACCTAAGGGCCTCAATGGGAAGGTGATGTTTCCCCCAGACTTGGAATGAAGCTGGCATAACGTCAGGATTCCTTTATAGAGTACCCTGAAAAAGAGACAAATATGCCTTTAACAGCCTGAAAAATTGTCAAAATAGCTTTACTTTTAAGGCCTTAATTCTAAAACCGTACATCAAATTGCTCTGGAATTAACTGAGGGACACATTGGGTAGGTGATGTCTCCGCCGGACTTGGAATGAAGCTGGCATAATGTCAGGATTTCTTTTTAGAGTAGCCTGAAAAAGAGACAAATATGCCTTTAACAGCATGAAAAAATGTCAATATAGCGTTACTCTCAAGGTAAAAAATAGCTTGATTTTAAAGGTCTTAATTTTAGAATCGTACATCAGAATGCTCTGAAATTACCTGAGGGACACACTGGTTAGGTGATGTCTCCCCCAGACTTGGAATGAAGCTGGCATAACGTCAGGATTCCTTTATAGAGTAGCCTGAAAAAGAGACAAATATGCATTTAACAGCCTGAAAAAATTTCAAAGTAGCTTTACTTTTAAGGTCTTAATTCTAAAACCGTACATCAGAATGCTCTGAAATTAACTGAGGGCCACAATGGGAAGGTATTGTCTACCGCAGAGTTGGAATAAAGCTGGAATAACGTCAGGATTCCTTTATAGAGTAGCCTGAATAAGAGACAAATATGCATTTAACAGCCTGAAAAAATGTCAAAGTAGCTTTACTTTTAAGGTCTTAATTCTAAAACCGTACATCAGAATGCTCTGAAATTACCTGAGGGCCACAATGGGAAGGTATTGTCTACCCCAGAATTGGAGTAAAGCTGGAATAACGTCAGGAGTCCTATATAGAGTAGCCTTAAAACGAGACAAATCTGCATTTAACATTATGAAAAAATTTAAAAATAGCTTTACTTTTAAGGCCTTAATTCTAAAACCGTACATCAGAACGCTCTGAAATTACCTAAGGGCCACAATGGGAAGGTGATGTTTCCCCCAGACTTGGAATGAAGCTGGCATAAGGTCAGGATTCCGCATGAAAAAAACTTGATTTTAAAGGTCTTAATTTTAGGACCGTACCTCAGAATATTCTGAATTTACCTGAGGGACACACTGGTTAGGTGATGTCTCACCCAGACTTGGAATGAAGCTGGCATAACGTCAGGATTCCTTTTTAGAGTAGCCTGAAAAAGAGACAAATATGCATTTAACATTCTGAAATGTTTTTAAATAGCTTTACTTTTAAGTCCCTAATTTTAAAACCGTACATCAGAATGCTCTGAAATTAACTGAGGGACACATTAGGTAGGTGTTCTCTCCCCCGGACTTGGAATGAAGCTGGCATAACGTCAGGATTCCTTTTTAGAGTAGCCTGAAAAAGAGACAAATATGCCTTTAACATTATGAAAAAATGTCAAAATAGCTTTACTTTTAAGGCCTTAATTCTAAAACCGTACATGGGAATGCTCTGAAATTACTTGAGGGACACACTGGGTAGGTGTTGTTTCCCCCAGACTTGGAATGAAGCTGGCATAACGT
>NC_048423.1:22900834-22907414 GCF_013103735.1 Etheostoma cragini | reverse complement strand
GGGACACACTGGGTAGGTGTTGTTTCCCGCAGACTTGGAAAGAAGCTGGCATATTGTCAGGATTCCTTTTTAGAGTAGCTTGAAAAAGAGAAAAATATGCCTTTAACAGCATGAAAAAATGTCAACATAGCTTTACTCTCAAGGTAAAAATAGCTTATTTTTAAAGGTCTTAATTTTAAAACCGTACATCAGAATGCTCTGCAATTAACTGAGGGACACACTGGTTAGGTGATGTCTGCCCCAGACTTGGAATGAAGCTGGCATAACGTCAGGATTCCTTTTTAGTGTAGCCTGATAAAGAGACAGATAGCTTTACTTTTAAGGCCCTAATTTTAAAACCGAACATCAGAATGTTCTGAAATTACTTGAGGGACACATTAGGTAGGTGTTCTCTCCCCCGGACTTGGAATGAAGCTGGCATAACGTCAGGATTTCTTTTTAGAGTAGCCTGAAAAAGAGACAAATATGCCTTTAACAGCATGAAAAAATGTCAATATAGCTTTAATCTCAAGGTAAATATAGCTTCATTTTCCAGGTCTTAATTTTAGAACCGTACATCAGAATGCTCTGGAATTAACTGAGGGACGTATTGGGTAGGTGATCTCTCCCCCGGACTTGGAATGAAGCTGGCATAACGTCAGGATTTCTTTTTAGAGTAGCCTGAAAAAGAGACAAATATGCCTTTAACAGCATGAAAAAATGTCAATATGGCTTTACTCTCAAGGTAAAAATAGCTTGATATTAAAGGTCTTAATTTTAGAACCGTACATCAGAATGCTCTGAAAGTACCTAAGGGACACACTGGTTAGGTGATGTCTGCCACAAATTTGGAATGAAGCTGGCATAACGTCAGGATTCCTTTTTAGTGTAGCCTGAAAAAGAGACATGCATTTAACAGCCTGAAAAAATGTCAAAGTAGCTTTACTTTTAAGGCATTAATTCTAAAACGGTACATCAGAATGCTCTGAAATTACCTGAGGGACACACTGGGTAGGTGTTGTTTCCCCCAGACTTGGAATGAAGCTGGCTTAACATCAGGATTTCTTTTTAGATTAGCCTGAAAAAGAGACAAATATGCCTTTAACAGCCTGAAAAAATATCAAATTAGCTTTACTTTTAAGGCCTTAATTCTAAAACCGTACATCAGAATGCTCTGAGATTACCTGAGGGCCACAATGGGAAGGTAATGTCTCCCCCAGAATTGGAATGAAGCTGGAATAACGTCAGGATTCCTTTATAGAGTAGCCTGAAAAAGAGACAAATATGCATTTAATATTATGAAAAAATGTAAAAATAGCTTTACTTTTAAGGCCTTAATTCTAAAACCGTACATCACAATGCTCTGAAATTACCTTAGGGACACACTGGGTAGGTGTTGTTTCCCGCAGACTTGGAAAGAAGCTGGCATAACGTCAGGATTCCTTTTTAGAATAGCCTGAAAAAGAGAAAAATATGCCTTTAACAGCATGAAAAAATGTCAATATAGCTTTTCTCTCAAGGTAAAAATAGCTTGATATTAAAGGTCTTAATTTTAGAACCGTACATCAGAATGCTCTGAAATTACCTGAGGGACACATTGGTTAGGTGATGTCTGCCCCAGACTTGGAATGAAGCTGGCATAACGTCAGGATTCCTTTTTAGTGTAGCCTGAAAAAGAGACAAATATGCCTTTAAAAGCCTGAAAAAATGTCAAAATAGCTTTACTTTTAAGGCCTTAATTCTAAAACCGTACATCAAATTGCTCTAAAATTACCTGAGGGACACACTGGGTAGGTGTTGTTTCTCGCAGACTTGTAAAGAAGCTGGCATATTGTCAGGATTCCTTTTTAGAGTAGCCTGAAAAAGAGAAAAATATGCCTTTAACAGCATGAAAAAATGTCAATATAGCTTTACTCTCAAGGTAAAAATAACTTGATTTTAAAGGTCTTAATTTTAGGACCGTAAATCTGAATAATCTGAATTTACCTCAGGGACACACTGGTTAGGTGATGTCTCCCCCAGACTTGGAATGAAGCTGGCATAACGTCAGGATTCCTTTTTAGAGTAGCCTGAAAAAGAGACAAATATGCATTTAACATTCTGAAATGTTTTTAAAATAGCTTTACTTTTAAGGCCCTAATTTTAAAACCATACACCAGAATGCTCTGAAATTACCTGAGGGACACACTGGTTAGGTGATGTCTCCCCCAGACTTGGAATGAAGCTGGCATAACGTCAGGATTTCTTCATAGAGTAGCCTGAAAAAGAGACAAATATTCTTTTAACAGCCTGAAAAATTGTCAAAATAGCTTTACTTTTAAGGCCTTAATTCTAAAACGGTACATCAGAATGCTCTGAAATTATTTGAGGGACACACTGGGTAGGTGTTTTTTCCCCCAGACTTGGAATGAAGCTGGCATAATGTCAGGATTCCTTTTTAGAGTAACCTGAAAAAAATAGACAAATATGCCTTTAACAGCCTGAAAAAATGTCAAAACAGCTTTACTTTTAAGGCCTTAATTTTAAAACCGTACATTGGCGCTCCACCAGTTCATCCACTCGTGGCATGGGATAAGGATCAAAAGCCGATATGGAATTCAGCCTTGAGAAGTCAACACAAAAGCGGAGCCCACCGTCCTTTTTCGGCAACAGGACCACCGGACTACACCACTCGCTGCGCAAACTCACAATCACCCCCATCCTCAGCATCGCCGCCACCTCTTGTTTCAGCGCGGGGATCAGTCGCGCCGGAACTCTAGTGGAGGTCTGTTGGACAGGACCCGGAGAAATCAGCCAAATGTTGTGGGCGATGATGTCCGTCCGCCCTGGCTGATCCATAAACAGGCCTCTTGGGTTGATACACAGCAGATCCTTCTGCTGTTCAATCAACAAGTGGTCAACAGAGGGGTAGGTTGATTTGCCGAGTGCAGTAGGAAAGTACTGCTCCGACGGTTCCTCTTCCTCATCCACAATCTGTGCCCACAGCTGGTCTGCTATGCCATTGTTTTAGGAGGTTCACGTGGAAGATCTGCTTGGAGCAGCGTCGGCCCGGCATTGCAATTTCATAGGTGACCTCTCCGACCTTGCGAAGCACCTTGAAGGGGCCTTGCCACTTAGCCAGCAGACTACTTTCAGATGACGGCAACAACAGCAGCACGTCCTGTCCGGACACAAAGGTACGCCTGCGTGCTGTCCGGTCATACCACCTCTTCTGCCTCGTCTGAGACTGGGTTAGGTGTTGGCGAGCCTTGGAGCTCAACTGGTCCAGCTTCTCCCGCATCTTCAGGACATAACTCACAATTTTAGTTGGTTGTTGAGGAGCGTCCCCCTCGAAACTCTTGCGAAGGATGTCGAGTGGGGCTCTCACCGCTCGTCCAAACAAGAGTTCGAAAGGAGAGAACCCGGTGGATGCCTGCGGGACTTCTCGGTATGCAAAGATCAGGTAAGGAAGCCACTGGTCCCAGTCAGCACCTGACTCTGACAAAAACTTCCGCAGCATCGACTTCAGGGTCTGATTGAATCTCTCAAACATGCCGTCGGTCTGCGGGTGGTAGGGTGTGGTTTTAATTCCCCGGATCCCTAACAGGGAATATACCTGCTTCATAGTCTTGCTGATGAAGTTAGTTCCCTGATTGGTTAAAACTTCTTTGGGGACCCCTACTCGAGAAAAAAGCTGTAGCAAACTATTAGCTACCTGTCTAGCCTTAGTGTTTCGGAGGGGGAAAACCTCTGGGTAACGTGTTGCATAATCACAAATTACTAAAATGTAGCGGTGACCCGCTCGACTTCTCTCTAAGGGCCCAACTACATCCATTGCAATGCGACTAAAAGGTGTATCCATAATGGGGAGACTGATGAGGGAAGCTTTTAAGCCCCTCTTGGAACGAGCAGATAATTGACACTCTGGACAAGACCTACAGTACTCTGCTATGTCTTTGCTGAAACCTGGCCAATAGAATCTTTGCAGTATTCTCTGCTCTGTCTTCTCCCTTCCTAGGTGACCTGACCATGGAATACTATGACCTAAGTGCAACACCTTGGCCCTGAGAGCCTCAGGAACAACTAACTGCTCAGTATCTGTGCTCACTCTGTACAGTTTCTCATTGATGACAATAAAACATGTATCACCCTCCCTCGGGGCTTCACTAGCCTCCTCAGGAGTCTTAGCAGAGGAAAAGCAAGTGTCAAGAGTGTGATCTGTCTGTTGGAGTTTCAGGAAGTCCACGCAAAGAATTTCAGTGCCCTCCAAATGTGGGGAGGATAGATCTTCCTGCATCACAGTACCCGTCACCTTAGCTCTTCGCTTTTCCGCTCTAGTTTTTCTGGGTTTACCGCCAGGGCAACTCTCAAATGGCAACTCAGGCCAAACATCAGAGTCTGCATAATTTTTACCCTGTGCTCTAGTAGTTACATATGCTCCAACTGTGTTCACACTCTGTAAAATCTCTGCAAGTATGGGGACATCTTGGCCTAAAATAACTGGATACGGGCATTTATTTAAAATCCCTACAGTTAACAAGTACTTCTGGCCATTAATCTCCACTAGAACCTCGCTGGACTGGTGTTCAGACTCATCACCATGTATACAGCGGACTCTCACGTTTCCCACTGGCTGATAATTGGACTTCAAACAAGACTTACGGACAAAAGACAGACTACTGCCTGAGTCTATTAAAGCCCGTACTGTCTTTCCTTGTATCTTTACAGGGACGGTAACATCAGAGGTTACAGATAGGTAATAACTATGGCCAGGAATATAACATATTCCGGCATTCAACATTTGCTTCACTGGGCAATTGGGCTTAATGTGACGTGGCTGGCCACAACCATGACATATTATTACCCTGGCTGCTTACTCTATAAGGGGACCAACACTGGGTTTTCTACGGACATAGGAGGGCTTAAACACACGACCACGACCACCCACAGACTTACCAGTGAATGTCTTCTCCGGCTCTCGCTGGGTTGCTGAGTCAGTCTTTCTCACGTCCTGCTGTTGAAGGCCCAGACGATAGTCTCTGCCGGTTTGCCTGGCGGCCATGAAGGTCTCAACCAGATTTGCAGCTTGCGCCGACGAGGCAGGGGTGCGCTCTTTCACCCACATCTGAAGCTTGGGGTGCAGCATGCCCAGGAACTGTTCCAACACGACTCGGTCACACACCTCCTCCTTGGACCGGAAACGTTGGCGGTAAGTCTCTGTACTGATGTTGAACTTGTCAAGAATGGCTTGCTTCACTTTCATGTAATCCTGACTGTTGGTAAAACTCATGGCTACTTAGGCAGTTCTGGCTTTACCTCGTAACAAAGGCACAAGGTACAATGCCTATGTCTCAGGGGGACACTAACTTGCTGCTGCGAGTCTTTCAAAAGTGGTCAAAAAGTTCTCTACATCTTCATCCTCTTCATAGGGGGACATCCTTGGGGGTTTCCAACCCTGCTGGAGATGTTGAGGAACAGACATGCCTAGAGTTGTGGAGTTGAGTGAGTTCTGCAAGCCGGGACTGAGTGTCTTCCCGGCTGTGGCTGAGGAGTAGGTACATCTATAAAGGGCAGGTTGTGGAGTGGATCGGAGGCTGCTGAAGGGTGGTAATCGAGCGAGTCCCTCTGCAGTGGGCCCACAGCCGACGTTGCTGTCGACTCGTCTCTCCCCAGCTGCTGCAGTTGCTTAAACTGGTGCTCCACTCCTTTCCATCTCTGCTCCTGACGAAGTGCCTCAGCTTCCATCTGGTCCTGCTGACGCCGCTATGACTCCACCATTGTTCGCACCACTTTCTCCAGCCGGTCGGTCCTCTCATCCTTGTCAGGCGAGGGCAGACGGGATGCCGTTGTAGACTTGGATCTGGCACCCAACACGGAACCTTCACTAGTGGTTGCTTCAGCTCCATCCTGATCATCCATCTGGTCTCACACCATGCTGCCAGGACACTGGAGATCCCACCACTGCCACCAAATGTTGTGGGTAGATGTTGCCAGTAGGTTGCAGAAGGATGAGTACCAGGAATGAGGAGTCAGACATGTGGTTTGGTTGACGATGGGATAATTTTATTTATCCCGAAATAAGGCCACACAGCAAAATACAAAAGAATAACCAAAAAGACTAATAAAAATCGAAGACTTCCAAAACAGAAAGGAAAATAGACTTAAGAGTCAAAAAGGTAAAATAACAAACTAAATACAATAATACAGCTGTATCTAAAATGGTCACGGGCTCTACAGACTTAAGTCTTACTTCATGCCGCCTCTCGAGTAACTGACACCTCACCAATACATAGCGCTACAGCACACCCCTGAAATGGATCAAACCATTTACTCACATTCTGCAGGGGTGGCTCAGGCGGGAATTATCCAAAAGGCTTTAAAAACAGCCAAGACATTAGTCTATTTAATTGGACACACACAGAAATATAATTAGCACAAAAACACTCTTAACCTCACTACAGTTTACAAAGGTTCACAATCTTTGTATTGCGTTAATTAATTCTGGGTTGCTTCCGGCCACCCCGGAAGTCCGCGTGCCTATAAAAGCCCCGGTGTATACAACAAACTCCCTTTTACTATTTGCATCCGAAGACGCCGGTAAGAAGACACATATGCTAGTTAA
>NC_048423.1:22897137-22900734 GCF_013103735.1 Etheostoma cragini | reverse complement strand
AGGCTGGTGGTGGTGGTGTCATGGTGTGGGGAATATTTTCTTGGCACTCTTTGGGCCCCTTGGTACCAATTAAGCATCATTGCAACGCCACAGCCTACCTGAGTATTGTTGCTGACCATGTCCATTCCTTTATGACCATAATGTACCCAACTTCTGATGGCTACTTTCAGCAGGATAATGCGCCATGTCATAAAGCTGGAATCATCACAGACTGGTTTCTTGAACATGACAATGAGTTTGCTGTACTCAAATGGCCTCCACAGTCACCAGATCTCAATCCAATAGAGCATCTTTGGGATGTGGTGGAACGGGAGATTCGCATCATGGATGTGCAGCCGACAAATCTGCGGCAACTGTGTGATGCCATCATGTCAATATGGACCAGACTCCCTGAGGAATGCTTCCAGCACCTTCTTGAATCTATGCCACGAAGAATTGAGGCAGTTCTGAAGGCAAAAGGGGGTCCAACCCGTTACTAGCATGGGGTACCTAATAATAAAGTGGCCGGTGAGTGTAGTCTGCTATGCATGTCATTGCTCCGCTGATATGGTGGATCTCATTCAGACCGTCTGGCAGACACAGAGGCCCATTTGGGGCTCTGGTCTCTGACATAGGTTAGAGGAGGCTGTATGCTGCTCATTATTGGAGGTCTATGCACGGATGCAGCGCGTCACTGCCCCCAGCAGAGCGAGTCCACTAACATGAACTGAAGTTGCTACGCTACCATCCGCGCTGCTCACCTCTATCTTTACAGAGAGAGTGGACACGGAGCGACGGACGGGTCTGTGATACTCAGAGCACATACCTGAAGCCGGGGAGCGCTCTTGAACCCCCTCACAGTCTCTGAAAGCACAACTAGTCGATCGTGAGTGGCTCAACAGGTAGATCTATAGATAAACTCATCTTTCAGAAAATACGACCGACCGGGCTGACACTTCAGCGGGAGAAATCGGGGGTGTGGCGTGTGAGCGTGTGAAACCAGTCAAATGCGTGTGTCTCACGGCCAATGTGTGAGAGTTGGCAGCCCTGTAATTACCTTTAAGTTAAATAAAAAGATGTTAGAATAACCAAGAACAAATTGTTGTGTGGTTATTGTAACTAAGGACAGTTAGTGAAATATATGGTTTTAAACAGAATGACGGGGTAGTGTATTCAGAATTAACATGTATATCGACCCTCTATAGTTCCTCTGAGAGCACAACTTGAGCTTGTCTCCCAAACAACACTTTTCTCACCAACTGTGTCTCTAGGCTTTAAGCGGCCCTTCAGCTCATCAGGCCCTGATTGGTCTCAGGTGTGTTGGGATGCCGTGTGCTTGAGGGGTGGAGTTCCCAACTCCACCAGGAGATGGTGCCAAAGCTGCCCGTGACTGCAGCCATCTCAGGGGTACGTAGCGGCCCTCCAGAACGCAGCCTCTCGTGACATCACAATATAAAAAGGAGCCCTAGACCACAGCCTTTAGAAACATTTATTGAGGATTTTTCAATACATGAAAATGCTACTATGGTCTTTTAAACTCATTCCCCGGCTGCAATGACAGACGATACAGATGCGGATGACTTAACCGCTTTCAACCAGAGCAGATTTGTCTTTTTCAGGATGGGGGCTTAAAAAAAAAACTAAGTGTTTTTTACATTAAAAAATGTAAAAATGTTCTAATAGAAACCAAAAATACAAGTATGAAGCTAAAACAAATTAGTATAGTAGGTGCCCTTTAAAGTTGCCAGAGACTTAAAGCATAAAACACACTTTATTAATACATAATCAAAACAAAGATCTTTCTTTAATCTCAACCAAAGTGCTTTTGGCCATACACAGTTCTTAAATTGTACACCTACCACCTCTATGACTTTAGTGTAAAGATGTGCTGTGTATTTTGAAAGTCAAATTAGTAGACTCCCTGATGATAGAGCAGGATATATCCTCTGCTGAGTGCACAGATGACTGACAGAACTGCTTTACATCTTTCCTGTTCATTTATCTGCAAGACAGCATCAATAGGTCTCTACTTTCATTTTCGATGGAGAGCAAAGTTCTGCAATTCCATGATAATTGACCAAGCATTCTTTTTGATCCGTTTTCTTGTTTTTATATTAAAACCTACATGATGCCATGAACTTTTCAATCGTTTCTGAAACTACGAGTGAATGTTCTTAGCTTGTTGTATGAATTCCTGCATGTCGGACCGCACCTGCTTATGTTTTATTATAGGGGGTTTCCTTAATTTGTGGAGGCTCAACGTAGTGATGCGGCCTTTTTCACATGTTGTCCAACAGGTTAATAGGTTTATTCTGCTTCGTTTGGCTGAAGATTCCAAGAAGGGTCTGAATGTCCAAAGAGGAATTAAGCCATGAGCACATTAGCAAGATGAGAGCAGCTCCTGACATATTTTTCTGGGGATATACACTTGACTGGTTCATTAGCCTTCAAGCTGTTCTCTTCAACTCTTAACTTGGACACTGGCCCATCAAACCAAACCAGGCAGCTGATGAATCTTTATTTTCCAGTGGTTTTGCAATAGTTTTCCAGTGGTTTTGCAGTAAAGACTACAGGGCCAACTTTTTTCAAACTCCCTGATGTTTTGATGAATCACAGAAACAAAATGGCAAACTCTAGTTTAAATCTACTCCAGTATAATTACCTGATAATTTTAATTGTTTATTGACTACTCACAGGCCTGAAATGCACACACATGCTCAGGACCTATTCATGCACAAATGGAGAAATGTCAGAGTGAGTGGGCTGCCAATGCTGGACCAGCACAGTACAGTGACTTGCTCAAGAGCAACTAACAGTGCCCAGGAGGTGAACTGACATCTCCACACTCTTTTCTTCCGTCTGTACAGGGACTTGAACCAGAGACCCTCCATTCCCCAACCCAACTATCTACAGACTGAGCTACTGCCACCCATGCACACTATAATAGACACAACTACTTTTAAGTTGAATTAATAAACATTAATACACCTGATCTTTGTTTTGAATGTGAATATAGTGTATTATACTGTATGTCCATGGAGAGACTGACATATGTATTGAGGGGCAAATTGGGGGTGTATGAGAAACTCTGAAGACAATTTTACCGGTTTGTGAAAGAAGAAGAGAAAAGGGACCTGTTACTGGGATACTGTCATACAATGTGCTTTTGTTTTTTTGATTGAGAGGTTGAGAGAGAAATTCTGTTGTGTTTTAGGACTGTGGGTTGTTGAAAATTGTATTCGCAATGAAATTAATAAAAACAAGTACCTGATGTAGTACTACCTGTGTCCTGGTGGATAATGGATGACATCTTTTTTGAAAATGAACTTGTTCAGTAGGAGAAAATGTGTAATATTCTGCAGACTGAATGTGGTCATGTGCACTAGAAAGGAGGTATGGAACAAAAAGAATCAAATGTTAACATTTTTGTGTCTTTTATACGCGTTTAGTAGAGCACATTTTGTGTTTTGTATTTAAAGGAATAATTTATCCAGGAACAATATTTATTGTATCTTTCTCATCTCTCTAGGATCTGTATGGTCCCAGGAAAAGGTTTCGATCTAATGGCGTTGAGGAGGACGGAACACCTGAAAAATGAAAGCATGTCAATGCAAACAG
>NC_048423.1:22887740-22897037 GCF_013103735.1 Etheostoma cragini | reverse complement strand
ATGCTTGTTACTAACCTAGCTCTGGGGAGTCATTCCCCGGAGTCCTTATGTTCTTTTTTCCCCAGAATGTTCCCTTGGTTTAGAGAGGCTCCAAAATCAGGGTAGCAGCTGTCGCCTTGGTCCCGCTCCATGTTGCCATGTTCAAACTGCTACACTGCAGTGCCCTGCTACGTCCTGCTGTGCCTTGTAATACTGCACAGCGTCCTGCTATGCCATGAACTACTACAAAGAACTGCTATAGACTACTAATTTTTTTTATTTTTGTTATTGCCACTCTTCATTCTAACCCCAACCGGCCCGTCAGACACCGCCTACCAAGAGCCTGGGTCTGACCGAGGTTTCTGCCTAATAGGAAGTTTTTCCTCGCCACTGTCGCACTGTTGCTTGCTCTGGAGGAGACTACTAGAACTGTTGGGTTCTTGTAAATTCTGGAGTGTGGTCTATCTGTATAGTGTCTTGAGATAACTCTTGTTATGAATTGATACTATAAATAAAATTGAATTGAATTGAACATTAGGATGTCCTAATGTTGCACAGACTTTGACAATTCTGTTTCAATGTGTCTCTTGCATGTCCCCTAACTTTATAAAAGTAGAACAAGTGGAATATGCCTTTAATATACATCTAGTCCATTTGGTAGAGGCTTGTAATAAGTTTAAATCATTTAGTTTTTTAGTTGAAAAAAGAACATGCTAAAATTAGCACCAGCAGCCGTGATGGTTATCGAGTGTCAGCAAGAGACAGAGAGGTAAACTCATAAAAATACCAGATGTTCTAAAACAAACTTCAAGATGTTCTATTGTTTGATTTTTGCCTTTATTAACTCCGTCCAGCACATTTACCATTATAACCTCATTTTATCTGGATGGGCAGAACAAAGTGGGTCATGTTGTGTAATACAGAGGAAGGAGAAGGAGGAACATCATGTCTGCCCGGTCCCCATGTGGCCACAGTGGGATGGAGGGGGAGGAGGGATGTGTTTTTGAGGTGACACATGTTTTTTCTCAGCGCAGACAGATCAACATCTCCCTGGCTTCTCGACTCTCCAGGCAAACAGCTGAGACCGGCCTCATTTCTGGAACTCCTCCTAACCCGCCTCGCCCTTCCCGCTGTCTTCTCAACGTGATTTGTATAAGCGCGCCTCATTAAAGGAAGGAGTGAACTTGTGACTTTGAAATTTAAAAGTGTCAACTGAAACGTTCTTGTGTATTTTGGAGAGTATTATGAAGCGGCTAAACCTTAAAGACGTTTTTGTTTATTAATCTGTAGGTTTGTTTCACAATTGTCAATTAGTTGTTTGCTCTTTAAAATGTCAAAAGATGGTGAAAAATGACAATCAGTGTTTCCCAAAGCCCAAGATGACATTCTCAAATGTCTTGTTTTGTCCAGTTTGAATATATTTGGTTTACTGTCACAGAGGGGTAAAGAAACTAGAAAATATTCACATTTAAGAAGTTGGAATTAGAGAATCGATTATCAAAATAATATGAGATTAATTTAATGGTTGAAAACTAATCAATTATCCAATTCATCTTTGCAGCTCTATCAGATTGAACCCAATAAGAATTCTGAAATATTTTGAAAGAAATAATACTTTCAAAGCATTTGGACATGCAATTAGCAAATTTAATAATAAAACTGTAATTTGCATCTGCTTCAAAAATAGTTATATGGACAAATAATTTGTTCAATTTTTATTTTATTTAAACATATTTAAAGCAATGTCATTTGTATTTTTTAAGTACAATATACAGGCAACATTAGCTCATATTGGCCAGAATATGAACATTTGAATTTTTCTTTTGGAAGATGAGGAAAAAGAGATGCCAGTCAAAGCGCAAAGTACACCATATGCCTACATGAGAAGCATATGTTGTATAAGTAAGAAAAATGCACCCATGTATTTTTACTTGCACTTAAGCATGAACACACACACACACACACGCACGCACACACACACACACACACACACACACACACACACACACACACACACACACACACACACACACACACACACACACACACACACACACACACACACAGCAGGGGAATAAAATCTGTATGACTTTTTTTAGAATTATCTGTGGCATAAGACATGCATTAGGGGCCTCCAGTCTGGATTTCCAGCGGCGCTGATGGTCCCAACAGCCAAACAGCTGCTCCATCATGCTCTTCACCTTAGGCCACACTTATTTAGCAACACTGATATATTGCAAACAGTCACATGGGGAGCTACACTAACATCCCTCTAATCAGTGTTTTCAACTCTGATGCCCGGCTCTGACCTGACCACAGCCTTAAGTCATTATTTGGAAAAGAAAGCATAGATGATGCTGGAAGCTCTTAAGTCTTCACTTAACTTAAACTACACTGACCCACCTGCGGACCAGTCATTACAAACTCATGCTGTGCAGCCAAACTTAGTTTGAACCGATAGATCTGCATTTTTGAAATTGTAAAGAGCTAGTAAAGATCTTGATGGTTCAAAAGATACCCAAATGTGTCATTTTGGATTGTGAGGTGTTGACTAAAGCACCCCCTAATGTTGGATCTTTGCCAAATTTGGTACAGAGTCCCAGAGCGGCATCCGGAAGAAGAATCCGACGTTACACGTTGATAGCCATTATTACGGAAGAAATATTGCAATCACAAATGTCCCATTTGCATGCATTGAGCAATTGCCCAAAACACAGAAACATTGATTATAGCACATCATTTTCGTTAATTATGGGTTTACTCAACCAAGGTTTTTGGCGGTCAAATCAGAAAACAGAGGGAGTGGCTGAGAACGTTGACGTTGAAATCGGGAGCTAGTTTGAGTGGTATTTCCACATGAGCAATGCCATTTGGTCCATTGTGGCAATGCTGCTGAATATCCAGAAGTCAAAGCAGGAGGAATAACAATCTTTGCTGTGTTTCATTGTTGATGTTGATGTTGTTATGGCCCTCCTCCCCACGGGGTTCAGGAAAAGTTGGATTTTCCAGCTCGCTCCGTTAGTGGTGAAGGAGTTGGCTAATGCTAGGGCTATGAGTCTAGTCTGAGTCTAATTCTAGAGATGCTGATGCCAAATATAAGCCTTGCCGGTCTCTTCTTGTTGCACATGGGCATGCCATACGTCACAACCAAACGTTAGCAACTGGTTCTGGCAGATCCAGAGGGGTTCTGGGCAGATCCAATAATTTTAAACTTCAACAGAGGACCCGCCTTCAAGGATGTTAATACTTGTGAATGCAGAGAGGCCAGACTCTCTGTACTATTGAAATGTTTGAGAGTCTGGTAGGACCAGGCTAGGGTTCCACAGCCTCAGGCTTGGACCCCTAAAAATGTCAGACTGTATGATTTATACAGACTTAGATGGGGATCAGGGAAAAGATCTGGACATCCATACATTAACAAACTTCTTTGATTTTTCAACAAGATTTCACATCATCACTTCAAACAGAAGTGCTCAGGCTAGGGTCCCCCGGTCTTCTTGGTTCCCCTGGGCCTGTGCTGGTATTTCCATTCAGGAAATACATTTTCCATTCTGCGACCAATTCCCAGCATTAACCATTTGTGTTCAAAAACGTTACGTATGAGGACATGTAGAACTCCATTTCACTAGTAGGGGGGCAAAATTAGGAAACAGTCCTGTTGGTTATATTAGAGGTATGTCCAGCAAAGGTTGACCATAGGAGAGTTTATTTGTTGTTTTATGCACATAATTCTGCCACACTGTACCATGTTGCA
Source organism: Etheostoma cragini (assembly GCF_013103735.1). NCBI lineage: Eukaryota > Metazoa > Chordata > Actinopteri > Perciformes > Percidae > Etheostoma > Etheostoma cragini. The sequence goes on along the minus strand of NC_048423.1, from coordinate 22,893,304 downwards.
CATGCCTGCTCTATACAAGAGTGGGATAACAAGAAGTTAGACATGAGTAACTTTTTTTCTTATAAAGGGAAGTGATTCAACATTTACAAACATTCCCCCCAGAAAGTAGTTTGGAAAGGTCAAGCCACTACAACACTAGTGTAAGGGTAACATTACACCAAATGAACGGCATAATGGCATGCTCTCTGATTCAGCATGGTGCTAAAGGGTACAACAAATAAACAGTTTTACACCAAAGTCATGTATCTGTAAGATAGCAAAGGTTGCTGCAGCTTCATGGGGCAATTATTAGCATGAGCGGGGAACGTCTACACCCATTGTGTGCAATTACAATAGAACAATTAGCATTTATATAGGTTCCAAGTGTGGCAGGGGAACATGATTAAGCAACTACAGGAGGAGTAAAGCCTGAGCTCTGATTACCAACAACATGTGTGACTTTATGATAGCGTTCAATTATGTCCCACTTTTTTATTACGCTACTTTCCCCTTCAGATTAATTAACATACGTTGGTGAACCTGGCATCTAATAGCTTAGTATGAAAATGACATTAAAGAATTTGAACCTTCACATTCATGAAAGAAATTTAGTTGCTGAGGTTGTCATATACATTGTATTGTATTGTCGTATACATTTGATTGTGTCTCTCTGCTAGAGAGACACAATAAATTGTTTCCAGCGTCCCATTGCCTTGATTAAATCTTCTCCGGCTTTACCAATACACTAATGGGGGGTATAAATGCCAATTCATTTTGCTTACCTGTGCTTTCCTGGAAAAGCGCTGACAATTATCATTTGCCTCCTGATGGGGGGTTGTCTGGGCCTCTCATGTGTCAGATAAGAGCGTCGGCATATAACCTATGAAAAAAGGTCCCAGGATGAGTGTCATCAAAACAATTCGCCAAAACCTTATTCCGTCACCTCCCTGCCTTCCCAGACTAGACACACACAGTCAGGGCCGTGACTGTTTGATCTCCGAAAGGTCCGCAGTATGGGAAGAAATTAGCTGAGGCTGAAGGTGCAGAAATTATATTGACACTCTGTCATAGGTCATCTCTGCCTCACATACTTGGGGGCTGCAAAGTCAATAGTTATTCATTCAAAGGGAGAGAAATCAGTGTGAGGAGTACAAAGCAAATTTGATTTGAACGACTCTTCCTGGTTGATCTGCAGTGGCTGAAGTTGAAGTTCCCTCTAAGTCTGCTGAAACTTTCAGACTCAAGACAAATATTGAGCCATGCTGTTTACTGTTAGCCAATCTGTTATCTTCATTCTGTATCGCACATGTAAAATGAAATGCAGAGCGGCAAGAATTACTGAGGTTGTGAGTCTAGGTTCCCTCAATGCAACAAACTTCAAATTTTAAACATTATTCTTTACATATCTTTTGGAAAGAAGCTTGTTGGCAATTTTTTCCAAGATAACAGAGAGCCTCTTCTCTTGAAAGAGTAAAAAATCAAATTGTTTCAGCTTGGTGAAATAGAAAAAACTAACTACAAAAAGCTAGAAATTTGTCTTTGGTTTGCATGTGCAAAATCTGGTATTTAAAAGGGTACATTAAAACACATAAAATAACATTCACAAAGGACATTATATAAAACACATTTACATAAAAACAATACACAATAGAAGCTACATTAAAAGGAGCACCAGGTAGCCTACTCTAAATGTAGAATCCCTCATTTGTGTAGCTTGTTGGTTTAAATTATTTTCTCTCTTTTTAAAAAGGTCCTAATCAATCATGGTACAACTCTTGGGAGCCTGATAGATGACTTGGTCCTTGGTCAGTGTGCTGTCTGTTTCTGTAGTAAAGACATCTGGAGATAGCTTTGAGCCAGTTTCACTCATTAAAATGTATTTATTATACAGGAAAGTTAAAAAGTAACATTACAATATCAATGGGCCTGACTCAGTTTAAAAACTGGTTTTCAGCAGATTCCCGTTCTGCAGAAACATAAAACATTGAACGTGGTTGCAGCACGTCAGGACCAACATTTGTACAGGACATCGATATGGACTAGACAAATTCGGAAAACTAAAACAACAATACAGTTTTGGCACATAAGAACAGAAACATGCACACAAGACATCAGCATGGGCTAGACAAATGCAAACAAGGCTTGGACAATACATGAGCAATTAATGTGTGCAAGTGTAACTGTTAAGGAGCTATTTGTATGCCTTTTTGAAATATGTGATGGATGATAGTGTTCTAATGTGATGTGGGATGTCTTTGCAAATCTTGGTGTATGTAGAGAAAAAAATTGATTTTATCTGGAGGAACTGGAATAAGTGCCAGTGAGACTGACCTATAGAGGCATACTGGTCTCATGTGTGTCGGAAGAATTGCAGCAAGTGCTTGTAAGGTGGCATTTTGAATCTGAAAATAAAATGCAATTGTGTGGCTGTTGCTGAGCAAGCGGCCACCTGAGCAGAGAGTTGAGTTTCAACACCTATGCCTATGCCTTGATGACGGTTCAGAGAGAACTATGCTGTTGCCAGATGCTGCAAAGAAGCTAGCTGTGCAGGGGGCTAGAGCATAGGACTACCACTATGCACAATTAGAGAGGATGTGCAGACCTTCCTTGGTACATCAGTGTCGTTCTTCATTTCTTTGAGGTCAAAGCCAAAAACCAAGGATTATAGGTTCATTCACCAGTTCTAGCATTGGACTAGCTGCCCTTTCCTACCTGATGGAGCAACTCTGGAACACCTACAAACACCATATTGGCCTTACCTTATGGACCCTTACAAACATTAATCCCCTGGTTCTCATCGGGATTAGCCATTCCCACCTTATCACTCCCATTGAACCCGTCAGATTGGGACCTACGGGTGGGCCTGCTGCCATCCGCACAAGGCTGGGCTGGATGCTGCAAGGTCCAGCGAGTATAGTATGTAATCTTGCCCAACCACAACAGTGTCTATTTACAACAGTGGCACCCAAGGTGAGCGAGCTGATGAAACATGTTGACTTTATGGCAGGTCAACAATGTTCCATTCAGAAGCAAGAAACTACTTAATTTGTTTAGCATCCTTGAGACCAAAACTATCATGGTAGAAGTTGATGGCATTCTACTTTATGCCACCTTGTTGCTCCGCCGGAGAGACGTGCTGCTCTTTCAGGCTACCAAAGAGGCCATAATGCCCAGTTTACCAAGTGTAGAAAGGCGACTGGCCAGAGACCTTGCATGGGAAGAAGGCTACAGAGTGGAGATGCAAAAACTTATCAAGGCAGGCTCTGTCATCAAGTGTGGAATGGAAGTTCCAGCCCAGGAAGGTCATGAGGCTTGATATATCCCATAATGGCAAGAATACGACGGTATTCAACTGCTCCTGTTAGAATCGAGGGCAGAACCTCAACAACTAACTGCTGCATTGGCCGACCTTAGGAGCATCACTACTGGGAGTTCTGCTACAATTTTGCGACCATGCCATTGCAGTTAGCAGAGACATCAGAGGGATGTTCCGCCAAGTTCCCCTTCTCCCAGAGGATTGTGTGCTCTTCTACAACATGTAGCACCCGCTGTGCCACATTTGCCTTACGACGCCACATTCTTTATAACAGCTAGCCAAAAGGAAAAGTTGAGGATTACAGTCGAGAAATGTTTTTATGGGGATAACTGCATGTGAATATTGTCCTCACTATTGCTTAGGCAAGGCGGCTTGTTGATAAACTATGAACCCTTCTTGCATCTGCAGGCTTCGATCTGCGTCAGTGGGCCAGCAATGAACCAGGTGTAATAAGTCACCCACCAGAAGAGAGCTGTTCTGCTAGTGTTGAGCTATGGCTGGCTCGGAACAAGACAGATACCCCAGAATCTACTCTCTAGACTCTCCACAATGATGACCTTAAGCATCGTCATGTGGAGTACGGTCTCCCCACGATGCGTAATATCTAAAAGGTACTGGCGAGCCAGTAAAACGCTTCATCCTACTCTATACCAGCAGGGCTAAGATAATTGTCCGACACCTTTTGGACAAACACGGGATAGGATGGTCCTATACTACCGCAGGAGCTTCCGCAGCAGTGGAAAGCCTTGGAAGAAGAACTACAAATCTTACATCAAGTCACCCTGCACCGACCAAACTTGTCGAAGGATGTGTACGGCCTTCAGAGAGAGCTGCAGGCATTTTACCAGCGGTCGCCCCCCTGGCTGCCTTGTGCGGGTGCGGCGTGCACGGCCACCGGCGGAGCGTCCTGCAATGCGCATCAGCGCCCCAATAAACTACCCACACGGTACTGACTTGAGGTCTGTATTCAAAAATTCTGATAAACTAGTTTCTTATCAGCCCCTGTCTCTTTCCATCCGAACTATCATTTTTCACCGGCGGGAAACTGAGGTTGAATTAAATGATTTAAACCAAAAAAAGTCTAACTACATTTTAACCCCATCAAGACTTTTAATAACTATCCTCCGAATTCAATGTAAATGTTGAGCTTAATCCTGGGCCTGGCTAAAAATCTTCTTGAAAACTTTAAGTGTATTGCACTTATGGGGACTATATGCGCATGCAAACTGCAACAGACTGTTTGCTGTACCGCAACCTCAGTGCACGTTTTTACCTACAACTCAAGGCTATTTTCCCCGTTTGAGACTTTCAGCTCTTTCTACTCTCATTCACTCTTCGATTCAGACTTCCTCTCCCGAGACCTGTCCACTTGGTCCTAAAGTCAAAACAGTCAAAGCACACAGAAGAACACTTCACCCAAAAAGAAGTCCAACAAATCTAAATCAACTTGGTAACACTAAAGGTTTTAAAATCTGCAAATTAAAATACTCGAAGCCTAGTTTCCAAACTGGATGAATTTAAAATCTTGCTTGCACAGACGAAAGCACATGTAATGGCAATTTCTCAATCATGGTTAACTCCCAGTATTCCTGATTCTTTTCTTTCCATTGAAAATTATGTAATATTAACTTTATCTCAAAGACCGCACTGGTAAGACCGGCGGCAGAGTAGCTTTTTATGTGAGTCAGAAATATGCGCATCTAATATCTAAATTTGAAACTGAAACTGAAACATTAAAACTGGTAGTACATTTTACATCCCAACACGCAATTACCATTATTGTCACCTACAAGCCTCGTAGTGCCTGTATAAATGCTTATCTATCTCAGCTGTCTGACATAATTAAATCAAGGAACAAAGGAGCTTGTAATTTGGGGTGATATTAACCTTGACTGGACCGCTACCAGGGGTGGAGCGCTACTAGTTAGATCTGGTGGGGCTTACCTCTACGCACAGTCTCGGTTCTGGAACCATACTCCTGGATAGGGGTTGGACTCTGTCCTACTCCGGAGTTGCCCAGGGTGTGAGGCGCCGGGCGGGTGTGGGGATACTCACAAGTCCCCGGCTGAGCCCCGCTAAGTTGGAGTTTACCCCGGTGGACGAGAGGGTCGCCTTCCTACGCCTGCGGGTAATGGTGGGGAAAACTCTGACTGTTGTTTGTGCATATGCACCAAACAAGAGTTCGAGTTACGAGTATTCGGCCTTCTTGGAGACCCTGAATGGAGTCCTGTATGGGGCTCCAGTAGGGGACTCCATAGTTCTGCTGGGG
>NC_048423.1:22886104-22887640 GCF_013103735.1 Etheostoma cragini | reverse complement strand
CAGCCTTCATGACCATAGGTGAGGGTAGGCAGAAAATTGCCAGGTAGATCGAGAGCTTTGCCTTCCGGCTCAGCTCCCTTTTCGTCACAATGGTGCGATAAACAGAATGTAATACCGCACCCGCTGCTCCGATTCTCCGACCAATCTCACGCTCCATGGTCCCCTCACTCGCGAACAAGACCCCAAGGTACTTAAACTCCTTCACTTGGGGTAAGGACTCACTCCCTACCTGAAGAAAGCACTCCATCGGTTTCCTGCTGAGAACCATCGCCTCAGATTTAGAGGTGCTGATCCTCATCCCAGCCGCTTCACACTCGGCTGCGAACCGATCCAGTGAGTGCTGAAGGTCACAGACCGATGAGGCCATGAGGACCACATCATCTGCAAAAAGCAGCAATGAGATCCCGAGCCCACCGAACTGCAGCCCCCCCGCCACGACTACGCCTCGATATCCTGTCCATAAATATTATAAACAGGATTGGTGACAAAGCGCAGCCCTGGCGGAGGCCAACCCTCACCTGGAACGAGTCCGACTTACTGCCGAGAACACGGACACAGCTCTTGCTTTGGTCATACAGAGATTGGATGGCCCTGAGAAGGGACCCCCTCACCCCATACTCCCGCAGCACCTCCCACAATTTCTCCCGGGGACCGGTCATACGCCTTCTGCAGATCCACAAAACACATGTAGACTGGTTGGGCATACTCCCAGGCCCCCTCCAAGATCCTTGCGAGAGTAAAGATCTGGTCCGTTGTTCCACGGCCAGGACGGAATCCGCATTGTTCCGGAAGAGGGCAATTGAATTGTTCCTCTTCACTCCTTTCCATCACCTTGGAGTAGACTTTACCAGGGAGGCTGAGAAGTGTGATACCCCTGTAATTGGCACACACCCTCTGGTCCCCCTTCTTGAAGAGGGGAACCACCACCCCGGCCTGCCACTCCTTAGGCCCCGTCCCAGACTTCCACGCAATGTTGAAGAGGCGTGTCAACCAAGACAGCCCCTCCACACCCAGAACTTTCAGCATTTCTGGGCGGATCTCATCAATCCCTGGGGCTTTGCCGCTGTGGTGTTTGACTACCTCAGCGACTTCCACCAGGGAAATTGACGACAATCCCCCATCATCCTCCAGCTCTGCCTCTACCACAGAGGGTGTGTCCGCTGGATTTAGGAGTTCCTCAAAATGCTCCTTCCACCGCTCTATTACATCCCCAGTTGAGGTCAACAAAGTCCCACCCTTACTGTTAACAGCTTAGATGATTCCTCGCTTCCCCCTCCTGACGTGTCGAACGGTTTTCCAAAAGCACCTTGGTGCCGACCGAAAGTCCTTCTCCATGTCTTCCCCAAACTTCTCCCACACCCGCTGCTTTGCCTCTGTCACGGCAGAGGCTGCCGCCCTTCGGGCCCGTCGGTACCTTGCAACTGCCTCCGGAGTCCTTCGGGATGACATATCCCGGGGGGACTCCTTCTTCAGTCGGACGGCTTCCCTGACCCCCGGTGTCCACCAGGGTGTTCGTGGGTTACCGCCCCTTGAGGC
>NC_048423.1:22882074-22886004 GCF_013103735.1 Etheostoma cragini | reverse complement strand
AAGCCTTTAAAATATGAAATATCAGGTGTCTTAGAAGCGGCTATCTCAGATCATTCGCTTGTCTATGCAGTTAGGACAATCTTGAAATCTTCCAAAACTACCGCTTCCCACTCTGCGCCTAAAATACTAATTTCAAATGCTGATTTTTCAATGCTGAATTTAGGGCTATTAACTGGAATGATCAGCTGTCACTGAAAAATCCAGATCAAATTTTAACGCAATTTCACACAAAACTTAAAAAAATACAGAGTAAATATTCTTCTGCCAACAAAGTTCGACCTAGGCAAAGTAAATTACCATGGATAAATTCTGAAATGTTACTACTCCATAAACAGAAGGCCGCTCTTATTAAAATGCATAGGCAGAGAGTAAAAATAATTTAATTCAAAGTAGAAATAAATGTACAGCTGACCTGCGTAAGGCAAAGGCAGTCTCTTTTCAACAGCTGATTACACAATCTGCTATTAATCCAAAAACCTTGTGGCAGACCCTTAAGGTCATCACAAGTGAAACTGAAAAAAAAAAAAAAAAGTGGATATTAGAATTTTTCTGCAGGGCACTTTTATCTCAGATTCCGAAAAGATTGCAAGGGCTTTCAATGACTATTTTACATCATCTGTTAAAGAACTGGCAACAGAGTTTCCCACTCCCTCCTCTCTCTCGCTAGTTCTCTCTTCAACATCTGATCAGTTTTCATTCTCTGAGATTTCCCAGAACGAAGTGATTAAAATACTGAACTCACAAAAAAAATACTCATGCCCGTGATATTCATGGTGTAAATACTTCATTTATAAAAGACTCATGTTGACAGCCTTATACCTCTCTTTCGGCACCCAATCAACCAATGTATCAGGCAATCTATCTTTCCTACATCTTGGAAAATGGCCCAAATCACCCCTATTTTCAAATCTGGTGATCATACTCTTGTCTCAAACTATAGACCTATTGCTATACTTCCAGTAATGTCTAAGTTGCTTGAAAAAGCCCTGTATAACCAGCTACGTTCCTACCTTGAAACTAACAACGGCCTCAGTAACTGTCAACACGGTTTTCGTGCGAAGAGATCAACCATGTCGGCATTACTACTCCTCACTGGACAAATATGTGGCTCTCTTAACAAAGGTCACATCACTGGAGCTATTTTTATTGACTTTTGTAAAGCTTTTGACACAGTGAACCACCAGATCTTGCTTAATAAACTTCATTCATTCAATTTGTCATCATCTGTTATAGAAATGCTTTCGTCCTACCTAACAAACAGGTTGCAAGTTGTTAAAATAAATCATGCAAAATACCAACCTGAAATCGCTGATATGGGTGTTCCACAAGGCAGCATTCTTGGACCCTTACTTTTCCTTTTGTACATCAATGATTTTCCTCAAGTGTGTAATCATTCAAAATGTCTACTGTATGCTGACGATACTGTGATTTTTCTCTCTGATTCAAATCCTGATGTCATAAATTCTAAATTATCATCTGACCTTCAGCTTATACACGACTGGTTGAAACTGAATGTATGTACTTTTACTCATCCAGAAAATGTTTTTCTTTTACTGATCCTATTACTTTTGCTAACCAAGAACTTGTCGTCGCAAAGACTTATAAATATCTCGGTGTACTACTTGATTCTCACCTCACATACTGGAAACATGTGTCTAATTTAACAAAAACGTTGAATCAAAAACTTTGTTTATAATAAGATCAGATTATATCTTTCATCTTCTGTTTCTGAAACCTACTTGCATGCAATTGTGTTTTCAACCATGCCCTACTGTCTTCCTATTTAGTCACTTACCACGAAGGAAATCACTGAACCAATAGATCGACTATACCATAGAGCGCTCAAGATCCACAGTAACTTTCCAAAGTGGTCTCACCATTGTATTGCCCTCAAACGCTCTAAGGCCCTGACTTATGAAAACTTTATAATCAGCCACGCAATTGCATTTTATTTTCAGATTCAAAATACCGCCTTACCAGCACTTGTTTCACTCTTTCCGATAGACGTGAGACCAGGCTGCCTCACTAGGTCGGTCTCACAGGCACTTAGCGCAGTTCCCCCATACAAAAAACACTTTGGTCAGAAATCTTTTTTTTTATACATATACCAAGATTTGGAATGACATTCTGTAACACATCAGAACACAATCATCCATCACATATTTCAAAAAGGCATACAAAGAGCTCCTTCTTAACAGTTACACTTGCACGCATTAATTCAGTCGTTTATGTATTATCCAAGCCTTGTTTGCACTGTCCGTATTTATCTAGCCCAGTTGATGTCTTGAATAAATGTCTTTGTCCTTATGTAACTGTATTGTTTTCAGTTGTTGAAATTTATTTTTCTATATCAATGTTTTGTATTAATGTCTATATTAATTTGACGTGCTGTACCCATGTTTTATGTTTCTGCAGAACAGGAACCTGCTGAAAACACAAGGACTAAATACACCAGGTAACAAGAACTAACAACAGGTGACACTAGGGATGAGGAACAGGTGAAACCAATCAGGGCTGGGCAGACAATCACAAGACAGGAAGTTAAATCAGACAATATAAGGGAGAAAACGGAGACTTCAAAACAAAAGAGGAAACAGAACCTACAGACACTAACAATTGTGACAAACAACACAACAAAAAGTCAAAGTGCATAAAAGAGCATTGAAATAGAGCCTTTTTATTAATGTTTGCTCCCCCAGGTAGCTTGTGGTCAAGCTTTCAGACTTTTTCATTGTGGGACTTAGTTTTGCAAAATGCTTCGACCACAGAATTTCTTCAAAATGGCGGTTAGACCCAATGTACGCTTTGACCGATACACCACCACACACATGCATGCATGCACGCACGCACGCAAGCACACACACTCACACTCACACACACACGCACACACACACCCACAGTCTCAGGTGATGACAGAGTGGACAAATTCAAGTAACTTTCTAGAGAGTCTTTCAAGTGCCATGATGTATAAGGTCAAAATAACTCAAACATTACTCATGTTACTTTTCATTTTTTAAGCATTTCCCCATCTTTTGTGCCATTTTATCGCACATCCTTCATCTTGCTGTAACTGATTTTTTTATGTATTGCTGGAGCCTGTCAGATACGCTCTTCTTTGGTAAAAATGTTCACTTTTTAAAACAAGAGGGCAAAGTGGAGATAGATAAATCCTCTACAGTGAGCTTTCAACGTTTTCTGGCATTTTTTCTAGCTGGCCAAAAATACAGAATACCTGAAGTGCAGTACACTGTTTTCACAAATTTCTGTGAGATATACACTCATTACACTTATCCCTTTGGTACTATTATTGCAAATAGGTGGTAAAACATTACAACTCTTAGTACAAAACTCAAAGTTGGTCAAAAAAATGGCTGGTTTTACAAACATGTAACCATGTCTTCAATTGACTAAGTACAACACAGAATTATGAAGTTGCTTTTTCACCAAAACTAATCAGTGTATTATCAAAGGTAATTTCATTTGGCTTTTACAATGCAATGTTCAAAATACTTTCATGTGTTTCTCTTCTGATTTGCATAAATTAATTTCACAAACATGTAATCCATCTGATTGATACAATTTACATAATATTCCATGACCTCCAAATCTGAAAAATGGAGTGCCTTCTTAAGGCAGGGAATGAGTCCTTACCCCAAGTGAAGGAGTTTAAATACCTTGGGGTCTTGTTCGCGAGTTAGGGGACAATGTAGCAGGAGATTGCACAGCGGGTCCGGTATTGCATTTAATTTATCGCACCGTTGTGACAAAAAGAGACCTGAGCCACAAAGCAAACCTCTCGATCTACCTGGTCATGAAGGTTGGGTCATGACCAAAAGAACAAGATCCAGGGTACAAGCGGCCAATATGGGTTTTGTCAGGAGGGGGCCTGGGGTCTCCCTTAGAGATATGCCCCGTTTCTCAATGTCAAGG
>NC_048423.1:22877849-22881974 GCF_013103735.1 Etheostoma cragini | reverse complement strand
GCCGTCACCAAGGATGGCAAAGCCAAAGACCAGCAGGGAGACAGAGGCCAAAGAGATGTTGAATACATTATTTGCTATGTTAAAGATTGGCATTCTAACAATAAATGCTTTAAATAAACTGGTTTGTCTGTGTCATTAAGTTCTTGGGCGTATACTGGACTTTTCTTGTGTGGAGTTTGCATACCATACCAAGGCTTTTTTCCAACATACTATACCATGCTAGGACTTTTTTTAAACTTAAAAAAATATTTTTTACAAGACTTTTTTTTATCAATTTCTTTGACAAACTATGTTATAACTTTTTTGATGTTGTGACTTTTTAATTATTTTTTGAGATACTATACCATGACTTTATAACTTTTTTTTATTACGTATATTATTGGAGCCTGAACAGGCTGCAACTTGACTGTTTGGCAGAGGCAAACAGCCACAAGGCGGTAATTTTAGTCACTTTTACATTAAATACCTTTGCAAGACATAACTAGCAAGGTGAACAGTCACACACAAACATGGTGATAGGGTTGTTGTCTGTAGTGTGCATTATCCTTCTTCCAAACAGTGGCACTTTATGACATTTGTGTCTAAATCAAATTTGTAATGCTAAAAGGATTGCTGTGTGTAATCTACAGGATTTGTGTGTAATGAACATGTGTTGTCTTGTCCTGGGGGAAATTCAATTCCCTGGTGAGCCCAACAGATGGTCTGCTGCTTTTAGTCTACAGAGTGAACTGTCTAGCGGAGCCTCGAGGGTAATCAACTTAAGATCTTTCACTTAGTCATTACTCAAAATCAATTTAGACCTGCATTCTTGGAAATGTGCAGAGCTGCGAGGCAAATGGCAGAGGTCATCACACCGAGGCCACAGTCTCTGTTGGAACTATTGATCGGCCTGATTTTGATTTCGCAAAGATTGAATAGTGTGACCTCCATTTGACAGTATTTGCCAAAGAGAGGGACATCATATGTGTCACATAGAACTAATCTTCCTTTTGAGGAAAAAAGGTGTTTGCGGCTTAAGAATCTAATATGTTGTCAAATTAATAGCATAATCTAGTTTAACTTTATTAATAAATGAGACCAGTGATAAGGTCATTGGTACTCTTTAGGTACTTTTGCGGTTTCTCAGAGCTTGAACCAAATTCCTCCAGCACCTCTGTTTGAAATAAGATCATTCTGAGGCCATAGACTTCAAATAAAAAAAAAAAAAAAAAGTCTACTGGATATGGTGCAGGAATTTGTCTTCAATTCATATTAGAAGCACAATGTGTCACATGGAAGGCGGGCATGTCTTCCCTACCTTATTTAATATGACTGTTTGCAACTACCTTAAGTTAACTTATCTCACATACCTGCAAATGTTTCCTGAGGTTGGACACTGGCAAGCATTCTTTGAATTGTTATGTTCAGACCCTTCTCAGATATTTAAATGAAATGTTTTTATTTATTTATTTCCAGCCTTGGGACACTTTTTTATTAGACCTAGCCATAGTGGTAATTTCCAGACAGCTTTAGAAGCAACTATCAGACAGGTGGCACTGCAAATTCAAACTGTTTGAAAGACTCAGAATAGCATAACATCTTACAAAATGGCTGTGGCTGGAAATGGCAAAAGTAAACAATGTGCACTTGAAAAACGTGCAAAGCAACAAAGTTATTATTAGTCAACATACAGCCTTGCTTTTTAGAGAAAATGTTACAGAAAATGTCATTTTCATAGGTAACTGTAATTTAATTTCCAAATTTTCCCCATTACTGTTACAGATTACAGTTACTGTAAACACTATATCATTCATGAATTATTATTATATATAACTTCATCCATGACTTCATGCATGCCAAAGCATGGATTCATTCATGTAGTACTTCATGAACTATAAGTAATGTGCAAGGATTCATAGAAGGATTATTGAATGAAGGAGGAGAATAAAAGTAATGCATGAATTCATGTTGTACCCTTGTTTTAAAGTGTTTACCCAGGTAAGTAGTTACCTTTATTTTGTAATTAAATGACGTAACGCCGTTAAATTCAACTAGTTACTGCCCAACACTGGCTAAGAAACACCTTTAGCAACAGAGTTCTTCAACCTCGCTGTGTGAAGGAGCTATACAAGAGACCATGCTCAGGCACTCGATCTCCAAAGGTTTTATGGCAACCTATCTCCGTTGTTCCCAGGGATGAAGCCTGGTCAGACACTGGTTTTGTTGAGGATTACAAAGAGGTTGATGTCTTGCATGAAGGATGAACAAAATATTCATGCTGCTTTCGCACAGTTAATTTCACAGTGCATTCAACAATTCTTCATTGAGCTGTACACCATAAAATGAGATACAATGAGATTAAGCTATCAATAATACATACATATTTGGCCCTACACAGTAAAAGTTAATGCTACTAATTCTAAAAGACAATAATATAAAATCAAGAACAGTTGGGTGAGATCAACACAAATACACACACACAGCTGAACTGTCGGGTCAGATAACAAACAGGCCACACCAAAGACATACATGGCGGTCATGCACAAAAACGACATTGCTGGGACAACAACAACATACTATTTCCCTAACCATACAATAATGAAACAGGTAGACACACAGGTATAGCATGGAAGAAAACACAGCTGGAGCAGGGGAGGCAAGATGGCAACAATTTTAGTCCCTAAACTAATTTTGACAGGGCTGACTACTTGTTAGCAACTTCTTTAAGTTAAGTTTAAAAGACGCACACGTTTTAAAATTTCTAACGTAACTTGTGATAGAGTTCCACCCACAAGTAGCCCTAACTGAAAAAGCATTTTGTCTAAATGCACTTATCCTTAATGAGAGTATTTGTGAGAGTTTTTGTACAGAGGTTCCACTACAGTAACTGTACTTACCTTTATTCATGCTACTTACATGCTTACAGATACATATGTATTACATACAACCAATAAAGGTTATTGGCGACACATATGATTATTAATGTGATGCAGTTATACAACCAGAGATTTAAATCTTGTTTAGATATATCATTGAAGAACATTTATTTTCCCAGTGGTTGTTTTTACTGAGATGAGCCCTGGCATTTAGAAGTGGTGCAGGGGTAAAGCACACTCCTTGTTACAGTCTGTTAAAGTTTGTGTTCAAACTGAGTATCTCAAACGTTTGATGTGGATGCTATTGGAATTTAGTTCAATGTGAAGGCCAAACCTCAGGCCACAAAATCTGTTTTTATTTTTCATTCAATTTCTGATAACCAGACAGGTTTGTGAGAGAACTTTAAATACACCGTCTGAGTACCCGGAATTCACAATTCTCAATGTGTATGTTTTTGAATGAATGCGGTGAGTGGAAATCTACTGACTGGATATTAAAACCTGAGGACAAAGGAGAGCAGGACAGGAGATGTTGCTGAGCTTCTTAAAATTAAAAATACATATTTTTATTTGCTCCGCCAAGGAGGTTATGTTCTCGGCTCTGTTTGTTTGTTTGTCAGCAGGATTGCGGTCCAGCGCTCTCTGAGTGGCCTTTTAGTTCTATGATGATTATTTTGAGTAATGGCAGCTTGGAATTGATTTTGGTCCAGTTGATCTTTTACTTTTTAAAGCTTGCTTGTTGGAGAACCCTGTCTTTTTCTATAGTGCTAAATGACTGAAGCTAAAGCTGCTGGCAGAAACTTAGCTTCGTGATGGATGATCCATGTAAAAGACATGTAAATAAAGAAGCAGCATTGCATTGCAATGAGGAGCTAGTAAATCCTAGAATTCTGAGTATATGATAAAATGAAAGGCCAAACTCATATATCATTGTAACATAACCCTGTTGGGCTCATTAACTCTACTGTTTCTATTTTCAAACTGTATGTTTCCTTTTTAACATTACAAAAGAAAAGGCTTTTAGGTTGAGGCGTAATCTCAGATTAGGAGTTGGACTAGGGTTGCTGGAGTGTAAATCTGAATCTTACACGGCGCAGACCAGACCTGCTAATCTTACTCTGATACAGTAGTATCCACACAGTGAGGAGACACTATACAGCTATCATAATAATAGTTTCTTAAACTAGCATAGAAGGCTTAACCTTCCTATGGTGTTAGGGTCCCGACGGACCCGTTTTGAGTTTTAACATGCATAAAAGCACTTCATACA
>NC_048423.1:22862718-22877749 GCF_013103735.1 Etheostoma cragini | reverse complement strand
AAAAGATTGTTTTTAGGGTATTTTATGGCTAATTTAATACACGGGTCCAAAATGACCCGCTAACACTTCAGATGGCAGAAAGCTAACACCAGAGGAAGGTTAAAAGAAGACACCACCCTTTCAATTAGGAAAATTGAAATTCTGTATATGTTAAGTGTGCTACATTTATGAGTGCCATTAATACATTTGTATCTATCTCTTCTACTTACTAATCCTACTGATACAGTTTTTCCATGCCCAATGGACCGTCATTTAATCTGAAAAACAGTGTGAATGGGTTTTTCCGTTTTTTTCACCACATCTACAGTGTAATAGCTTGCTGGTGGAACGACCACTAATTTGTCCATGGTAAGACCATCCTTCCGTTGCCTGCCCTTCTCAAGATTTCCCCCATGGGCATGCATTTCCTTTCCCTCCTGAGCCTTCGGTGAAACCGTTAGACCAGCCAATTCCACAGGTCACTGCCCTGCTGGAAGCCTGATGAACATGTAATAGAGATGTGGGATGAGATGGAATTGAGTTGTCTGTTAACACAACAAGGTTGAAATCATCAACACTGCAAAACCCCAGTGATGTAGCTTTGGAACCTATGGCCATTTCTTCAGTATTGTTAGCATTTGGTCTTTTTTTGTGGTTTGAGTCATTGCACCAACGTAGAGTGTCAGCTTGAAGGTGTTCACGCAAAAAAATGTAATCAAGTGGTGTACAAAGAAATGCTGCTTCAGAGTAAATGCTGCCATATGTAAAGCAAATCATGGAAAAGAATTTGGAAAAAGTTTGGAGGAAAACTAATTTAATATGTTCTTTTGACTCTTCTCGAGCAAGGTTGGACTTGGTAATGACACTTATAAACACCTGCCAAACAAAAAGCGGTCATGCAGGGGTCTGGTTAGGCAGCCCCGGTGATAAATCCTCATTTACGTAATGGCTGCTGAGGTGTGAAAAGCTGGCTTCTACAAGCCAGAACTAGATCAAAGCCTGGGCAGAGGTGGAGACAGCTGGGAGGTGATTAACCTCTACGGAAAAGTGCTGTCCGGACATGGACTTCACCTTCAAGTTCTGGCTAAGTTAACATGAAAGGGGAATCTAAAACACAAATAACATGTTTGTAAGATATGATCTGATTTCTTTGATGAAACGAATCTTTAATTCCTGTTATCTTTTTGAAACTCACGATCCTTTTTGAGTCCTCATTCTGTGCCTTACAGTGCAAACTGTATGTTTATGGAGACCCATCTGGTCCAAACCAAATAGTTTGAGCTATATATCAAATATGTTGCATTTGAATGGACCACAAAAACATGTGTAGGGTTTGGTTCAATACTGAGCTCTGCTAGCTAGTTGTCCGTCCCTACGGATGTAGCCAGTCCCGATCGGTAAAAGGTAGGATTTAGTCATGGGGCAGGGACATAAAAACTTGATTAAACTTTTTAATTGGACATTCATTAGAAACGCCCCGAGTGCAGGATGAGTGGTCAACATTGGAAACCGTTTCCGGGGAAGAGAACAGAATATGATTATAATGGGAAAATACTCAACATTGTGTAATTGTTTTTTTACATTTGGTTTGCGTAACAATAGATGAATGAACAATTAACACAAGGACCCATTTAACACTTGGAAAATACATTTTTTACTTTGTGAGTTCTTTAATGTCAGCTGCAACTCTTCAGTGCACCACTATTGATTGTCATAGGATCATAACCTTCTTTACAGGCCCCTTGAGTTATTGACTAGACATTTCCTCAGTATGACCAAACCTTCCAGTAACAGATATTTTCCTTTCTGTCTTAGAGAAGCTGTGTGGACAGTTTGAACCTGACTAGTTAAGCTAGGCTGACGAGCATCTAAATCACCATTCTCCAAAACCACTAAAATACACTGCAGATGCTATAGTCAGAGGTGTAAAGTAACAAAGTACAAATACTTGAATACCTTGCTTGCATTTTGGGTACATACTTTACTGGTGTAATTATTATAGGGCATACTTTTAACTTCTACTCCTTACATTTTCACGCAATCATCTGTACTTTCTACTACTTCAATTTAAAAAATAGCCTTGTTTCTCAATATTTCAGTTCAGCTTGTTTTCATTTTGGCTTGTCATCGTTCAAAAAACCCAGCTACATCACACCATCCGGATAGAGTGAATTTGATTGCAGTTGGATGAGAAGTATAAACATATACAGTACACACAATTCCGACACCCTATTGGTTTGTACGCGATCCATCACACCGGCACATAACACCAATCACGTCACACTCCAGCAAGGAAATAGCAGACGAGTGTAACTTAGTATGAAGATGTCCGTGGCAGAGACTCAGGAGAACTCCAGCCAAATGTCCCAACCAACCATAGGCGATTTTCTTGTCTAGTTTTGTTATCTTGCATCCTTTGCCGTCACAGATTCCTACAGATAAGCTTGGATACATTATATTCCAATAAAAAAACATTGATAATATGCCTCTGAAGTTGGACTTTTTTTACAACACTAATAGGGAACTAGTCATCATCTTCTGCTCCATGAAACACATGGTCATTAATGCTCAGTAGTATTTGCATTTTACAAAAATGCAATGATTTTCAATGGGCATTAATTCAGCTGAAACCGCTGCATCCCACATTTTTCAACATTTACATTTTAATGTAACATTATCGCAGGGCATGGAGTTAACTTTTTTGACCACCTCAAATCATTGTTATTTTTAAATCCACCCGCCACTGTGGCGGGTTTGATAAAGTACATATTAGATTTTAACTTATCATTGCACTTTCAATAATGTAGTTCAGCTCAATTTAAGTCATCCTCTACATCTCGTCTGCAGTTTTTCCTGCATCCACCATGTGGGGTTGTGTGTGTTTATGCGTCAGTCGTTGGGGGAACAAAGCAGCAGCAACATTATTGGGAAAAAACGTTACATTGATGTTAAAATGTTTGCAAGTTGGCAATACGTATTTTGCTGTACGCACTCCATGTCTTCATATCAGAAACAAGGAAATTAATTAGACCTGCTCCCCCTCCCGCTTGGTCAGCGGCTGCATGTCGGACTGCTGGGATTGTTGCGAGTAATAAAAATGCAAGAAGGGGGCCCCGGCTGTCAATCAATGTCTTCCTGTTATACGGGCCCCTGATTGGTCCGGGCCATAAGCAACTGTGCACCCTGCTTACCAATAGTTACGCGTGTGAATCACTCGATTCTCATTGGCTACCAGCCAACATGGCGGGAAAATGGTCAGTGTTACCCGCCAATCGCGAAATTCACTCGCATTTGGCGGGTGAGCGGGTGTTAATTTACTGCCCTGCATTGTAGTCATTGTGGCCTTTAGAAAAATGTTTTTTGGGGGAGGTGGGGTAGTGCACCATAGTCCCCTGTTGCGCCGCCTAAGCTTCTTTGCTTAATGGCGTCTTTTCCCCCTTACATTACTATTACTTTTATACTTTGAGTAGTTTTGAACCAGAACTTTTACACTTTTTCTTGAGTAAAAAGCTTAAGTTAATACTTCAAGAAGTCTTTTCAAACCCTAGCATGTATACTTCTACTTAATTAATGAATGTTTTTTCCTTGCCACTGTTGGACTGTTGCTTGCTCTGGAGGAGACTACTAGAACTGTTGGGTCCTTGTAAATTCTGGAGTGTGGTCTATCTGTAAAGTGTCTTGAGATAACTCTTGTTATGAATTGATACTATAAATAAAATTGAATTGAATTAAATTGAGTGTGAATGCTTTTGACACCTCTGGTTTGAAGAGAAATGACACCTTTGGAGTCATGTGATCGGGTGGAAAGAGATGGCGGCGTAAAGTGTAGCTCCTTGCTCTACAATTAGTTGTTTTATATGGTTCCAACTTTGATATTTTACCAATTTGTGCTTGTTAGAGTTTAAGTAAAATGGCAAACAAGAACAGAAACCAGCGCAGCAAGACGAACGCCATTGCAGAGGCATTGCTGGAGAAACAGAAAAGCTACCTTGAACCACGTTTTGCTCAGATCAATTCTCAGATTCAACAGATGGGCCTCGACAACGAAAATAAGCTAACTGCTATCCACGCCCAGCTAGCATCGCTGACTGCAGGCCTTTGATTTGAACTTTAAAACCACAGTGGAAAGCAACGCAAATCCTGACGAGTTATTTCAAGACACTTTACATATAGAGTAGGTCTAGATCATACTATAATTTACAAGGACCCATCAGTTCTTGGAGTTCCCCCAAGAGCAAGCAGTGTGACAGTGGCAAGGAAAAACTCCCTTTTAGGAAGAAAACTTGGACAGACCCAGGCTCTTGGTAGGGAGTGTCTGACGGGGCCAGTTGGGATCTTATATATGAACAGTGGCAATAACAGTCACAGTCACGTAGAGATCACGTGAGCCATGACAGACTTGGAGGTAGCAGACACATGGGGAAATACAACCTGTCCCTCCCCTAGGGGGAGATGGTGATGCATGCTGTGGCTGTCGAGGCCCTGTGACGTCATGCGTGACGCCGCGGGTCATAGTCGACGCTGGCGGGGGACCTGGAAGTGCCAGAGTCATTACTGCCTCTGGGGTAGCAATGGAGGTAAGGTAGAGCCGAAACAATGTGGTTTTATCGTTGTTGCGACAGAAGGGAATGCCTTTTCCACTGAGGGACCTTTGAGTGGCGGTAGAGACGGACGCGCTATGGAGGAGTACGCGCGGCGCTGAGGAGAGTAGCGGGTTCGTCTACGAGAGGAAGGCTCATAAGGAGGAAAAGGTAGACGCTGACCCTGCAGCCTTGATTTTCTGACCTTGCAGACTGAGGGGAAGAAGCCTGAGAGCCGTGGGGAGCTGGGGATCTTTTGACGGAGGAGTGGAGATCCGGGTGAAGTCGAGGCATGGTGACCGCAAGCGGCTCTGTTGAGTCACAGGACAGGGGTAGGACTGCTGTGGCGTGACTGAAACATACCCTGTTTCGAATAGATCATTGTAAATATCGTTGTCGACATCTGGTGAGCTTAGCTATATCTCTGGATCCATGATGGAGAGCATGGAACGCTGACCTTCTTGCGTCAAGCAATCAGAGAAAAAACGAGGCTGGCTGCACAGCACGGTACATGTAGGTTGTCTGTGATTGGAGGTGTGGTTTAGGCGTGGCCCTGCTCAAGAACCTAAGTTAAAAGACTAACTTCATTTTTATGGTCAGTCTTAGAGAAAATGGGCTTTGGTAAAACTTTCATAGGCATCATTAAAGCTTTGTATTCTAACCCCTCAGCCCGAGTCTTAACAAGACCCAACTCCCCAAAAAAAATCCTCCCGCCAAAGCTGCCACTTAAGTATTGCATTATTTGTCATTTCTCTGGAGCCTCTGTGTTACGCCCCAGTCTAGGGGAGCCTAGGACTCAACATTAACAAAAAAAGGCCCCTTCTTCCCTGTCTCCCAAATAGCCACAAAACTATTGTCACAAACGTATTTACATGACACTAATTAAAACTCATATTTAAACATAGATACCCTTTCTAGAAAGTAAGTTGTTAAACTATAGAACCAAAATATGGCCAAAAGAATAGCTTTAGGTTCTGTTTTTTTTTTTTTTGAGAACCCCTCTTGGTTTCTTTCTCACCTTCTATCATTGTGCGAGGAGTATGGAGGTTTATTAGCACTACTTCATTAAAATGACTCGGCCCGCAGTTCAATCATCCCTACTAACATCCCCAATGTTAAGCAGTTTAAATATTTAGGCATCAAGATTTTCCCCAACTTAAACCAGATAAATTAACATAACTATTTCTGAACAACGTCTTGAAAAATATGGAAAAGTGGCTGTGTCTCCCCATGTTGATTCCAGGCTGTATCTCAGTGGTTAAAATGAATGTTTTACCAAGGATTAATTTTGTGAGCTCTATGCTACCGCTCTCCCCTCCTGGTGTAAATTACAATCAGCTGTGTCTAAATTATCTTTAAAGGCCGACTTCAAACATTACTTCTAGTCATTTGTGTTGAGGCCCATTCTCACCTGGTTTAACCCAGATGTGGGTTTACTGGCGTACCTTAGAGAGTGCTATGACAGAGCCTTGGTCACTCCATGACATTCTTTTAACCAATGTTTCTAACAAACAGTGCAAACTAAAGCGTTGGCCCCATTATCTCACATCTTGTCAAGACTATCAAGATTTGCTGAAACACACTGCCTTATAGCTTGTAACTGGCACATACAGCACTCCTGATTGAAGGGAGGCTGATAACAGCCGAAGGGGACTTCATTTTTAGCAAAGTTGGCTTATTGCCTTTTTCTGACCTTCAGAAAGAATTCTATCTACCACGTTCCTCTTTTTTCTTTTACCTTGGCAGAGGCCTTTGCCCAACCGTCCTATCCGAAAGTTATTTACTGTGCACCCTAAGAACTGTGGGATCGTATCTAGGCCTTATCGCGATGGCCCAGGCCTGAGTATTGATCTCAACTGGCATGATGTATAGTCTAGCATTCCAGAAGTGTCACGCAAACCAGACCATCAGCAGATTCACAACAATTTCATTCATAGGGCATATCTCACCCCCTATTAATAAAAATAATTGACAGCCCTTAATGCACTCTCTGCCTAATAAAAGCACAAGGTACATATCTTCACATAGTCTGGTAGCGCTTTCCCGTTAGTTGGTTCTGGAACAGTATTGCATCCAAAATCTCTGCCTTGATTAATGTTACTGCACCTGTTGCTGTCAATGTCTTGACTCTGTCAGTCTTTCAACTCTCTGGAACTTGAAAACATGCTCTATTTGCAGGACTTATAGGTGCAAAGAAGATGACAGCAACCCGTTGGAAAACACCCCACGACCTGTCTATCAAGCATGGACCATTGCCTACCTGGATGTGGTGTATATGCGCCGCAAAAAAAATCTGGACACTTTGCTGAGGCTGTGAAGTCCGGGCTGTAGCCGTGTGGGGTTCCTTGTCTTGGATCTATCTGTGTATATGTCTGTTTTTGTATGTGTTTGGGAGTGTATGCTTCTGTGTGTCTTGTTTTTGTCTCCCTCCTCCTGTCTTTCCTCTCTATGTTCTATTTTAATTTATTTCTGGCCCTGGGACGCGCTCTCTGTCTTAGTGCATTGTTTGTAATTGTTTGTTGTTGTTTACTTTTCCACAATAAATTTAAAAAAATGTGATCACAAAAAAAATGAAATGACCTCTTTGAATGCAGATAATGTCCATGCTTTGTGCACACTCAGCATTTTTTTCCCCATCGTAAAATGATTATGTGGGTTGAGGGCTATAAACAGACAGCAATCAAACAGTGAATTAGCATGGTGAAAGGCGTGAGGGCAGAGTGGTGCATTGACACTTCAAAATACATTTAGTGTTTCCCGTAACCTTTTCGAGAGCATTATTATTATTATTATTGTTATTGTTATTTTAGCTTACATGTAAAGCTGCAATGTGTGAGGTGCAGAGAGAAGCAGTACACTGTTAACCAAGCAAGTGCAATGGGTCATTTGTTCTGCACATGATTATAATTCATGATTTTCACTGTTCATGTGTGCTTAGTGAAGACTCAGGGGTTTGCATTCAATCACATTAACATTTTTCTGTTTAGAATTCGCAAAGAAAGGGCAGAAATTGCACTTTTAGCTCATAAGATGATTAGTGAGTATTATGGTGGTGGTGGTGTGTGTGTGTGTGTGTGTGTGTGTTTCTGTGTCTGTGTGTGTGGTGGGGGTTGTCTAGAACAATCAAAGCCCAGCCTGTTTTTCTTGAGTTAACCACTTAATTGCACCGCTTTTTGTAATACGTGTATGTCATAATTACATTAAAAGACCTCCGAGCAAAGAGTACAGCCAAGTTGATTAGATGGCTCGATTTGATCGATGCAATGCAATTGACCACGCAGGTGTTTGACCCGATGTCACTCAAAGCTTTACGTTTTTTGCTGCGCTTAACCTACTTCATTTGCAATAATACAACAACGCCCATCGTGACCAATGAACCTGCTGAATGCCTAATTAGGCAGGATTAATGAATTGCGCACTGGAAAAAGCAAAGCCACCAGATCTCAAAGTGTAATTGAGCGCAAAAAAAACTTATTTGGTGTATGACTCATGCTGAGTGTGATTCATTGTTTGTGATAAAAAGGACAAAGTTGAATTGATCTTTGTTAAAAATAAAACAACACTCCGGATCCACCCGGAGTGTGCGTCGAGCTTGGAGACTTTGTGGTCATCGGTTTCCGCAGCGCGTAAAGCAAGGGAGCTCACATGAAGAGGGCGCGTGGCGTCCTGACGCCTCTCCTGGAGGGCAGCAGAGCAGTGATGCCGGAGCCGTCTATATAAGAGCTTCCAGGATGCCACATGCCGGTTATTCACGCGTTTGATGCCAGCGCTTTCCAAAACATCGCCTCCGCCCGCACCGTATGCACCGCCAGTTCTCCGCTCTCACATGTAGCTCTACCCACGCTTTCCATCAGCTCAACTCAACATTTCTCGCGGATTTATTTTACTCTCTCCCGAGTTGCAATATGCACATCAGCTAATAAGGATTTCAACACAAAAACTTTGTAAAAGAAGAGTCCCAGGGCGCACGGGATGCTCCGCAGCGCAGGCAGCGAGTTTAACGCAGACTAGTGAGCGCGCGCTGTGCAGGAGGGACTCCACGTGAAGTTGGGAGTGTGCGAAAAAACAAAAACAGGATCTTCCCCTCAGTTAGTGTGGCTTACACTCTGGGTATAGACCATGGATACTTTAAGTCTGTCAGTGAACGCTGTTTCCTACACGCCAGCGGCTGAACTCTTCACTCCCGATGACCCGTTTAAAGGACCCATCAGGAACATTGCGCCATGGAACTTCACTTTCCTGGCTGTGTTCATGTTCTTCGTCACCTCCGTGTCTCTGAGCGAAAACTTCCTCGTCATGTTGGTCACTTTCAAGTACAAACAGCTCCGCCAGCCCCTGAACTATATTATTGTTAATTTGGCAATCGCTGATTTTTTGGTCTCCCTCACCGGTGGAGTAATAAGTTTCCTGACAAACTCCAGGGGTTATTTCTTTCTTGGGAGGTGGGCTTGCGTCCTGGAGGGGTTTGCTGTCACTTTTTTCGGTAGGTTTACTTGTTTTATTGTCTTTCTGGTGCTGTAATTATAGGGCATGCTTATGACAACGTCCACAACTGGGTGTCTAGGTGTAAGTTTCCAAGCTTTTTTAAATCCACATATTGTAATGATGTGATGACTAACAGCTCCACATTAAACATCCTCAGACTGACTTCAACATCTATTCATAAGTTAGAGAATCTGGGAGGGAGGTAAAATAAAATTGACAAATCACTTCATCTACAACTGTTGCCGAAATTTAAAAGTGAAGTCAGTAACTTTGCTCAGTTTCTTTTTACGCAGTCATATCTTGCATTGGGAATTTTCATCAACATGATTGTTGTTGTAAAGTAAGCAACCCTTACTATGTCAGAGAAGCATACTTAAAGTCACCATTGGAGGGTCATATGCAATATGCAATAATGTAAACTTGTGATAAACAGAAATTAAATCAGTTTTGCTTTACTGCTGCTTTCAGTGTTCAGCTAAAATACAACAATCTGCTTGTTGAATTTAAAACAAACTAAGGAAATCATTTCCAACATTCTTTTATTGAACAATTTGAACAGTTGAATATAAAAGGCACCACTAAAAAAGAATGACAGTTACAGTATAATGTGCAGTTTTCTACTGATTTTTGTACTTCAACTAACACCAAAAAGTGTAATTTGCGATATTCTCCGGTGTATTTTTTGGCCAGGTGATAACACGGTGGATAAATAAAACAATATATAGTGCAGCATAAACAGTAACAACATGGGAATGATTATACAAAATGTTTAAATGTGAAAATCTTGTTTAATCCGCTCTAGAAAATAATTTTGTAAATCTATTTCAGCTTGTATGAGGCATTCTTTCAATCTCATCCCCCATAATGGAGCTCTGCAAGTGTAATCTGCATTACATAATGCTAAAACAAAAGGATTGACATAGCGGACGTTAGAGTGGTCAAAGTCAATGCCGGGTATACATTTTGAAGATAAGAGACAGGAAAGTTCCTTTAGTTCAGGCAAAAGTCGAAAAAGTCACCACAGTGTGCTACTCAGGGTAACTCACCCGTATTTTTACAAGCCCACAGTGTAGATTTTTGAAAACTGTACCTGCATAAAAACAGACTTTAGGATCAGTAACAAAAGCCCAGTGTGAGTCTTCAAAGCAGAATTCAAAGCATGCTGAGGAGCCTTCTCACAAACTACATTGCATGACTTGGCATAAGTAGGTTACCAGCACCGTGACCGCCAATAACATTAAATAAAGTAAAGATAGATGTCTATTGTAACAGAATACATACTATTTAAGTCTTGGTCGGAAGTCTTTGGCGCTTAGAATCTACAGGGAGTTTATTAACTTAGGACCAGCAGCAAACTAAATCCCCCAATGGAGTCCAGATACTGGTGATGGTAGCGGCTGATGATTCTGATGCAGCTGTTGGAGCTGATGGAGCTGCGATGACTGGCGGTGATAGGGGATGGGGGGGGTTTGCCATTTGCAAAGGTTTGTACTGAAATGACAGCTGACAGTAACGGAGCGGAGAACAGTTTTTAACCAGCTGTGAGCGCACCGTGCACATGACAGCAGCATGACTGCAGAGAGAGAATCCTATTTAAACAGAGGCGGCAGCAGATGATAGGCTTACAACGTAGGTGTTTTGCTGAGCTATTGAATAGATGAGATCAGCTGATGAGAGCAGCTGATTACAGACATGACAGGACAGCAAGGAATGATGTGTGAAAATGTGTGTGTGGATTGAATGCTGATGCGTGAGAAATAAAAAGACACTCACTGAACCTATGATCCAGCTTCAATTAACTGAATCCTCCCATAGAATAGAAAGCTCTGAAAAGACAAGACAATGTCTCAATTTTTAGTCACAGACCCCTTTTTTGCAGACTCCGGATCTTTCAGGGTCACAAGTAGTAGAAGAAGGATACAGATCCTTTAGTCAAAGCACTAATACTACACTGGAAAAACACTTTGTTACAAGATAAAAGTCCTGCATTGAGAATGTTACTTAAGTAAAAGTATGCAAGTACCATCAGGAAATTTTACTTAATGTATAGAAAGTAAAGGCACTCATGCAGAAAAAATAACTTACATTTTGAAACTGGAAATAATCAAAACAGATCTGAATTTAATCTGCTAATCATATTCTGTAGTGAACTGTAGGCCTATATGTTATTATGTAGTTTTAGCTATAATTAAACCTTGTTTTTATATAAACTACTTGTGTTTTGTGTGCAAAAACCTTAATTTGTGAAGTATCAAGTAACTAAAGCGGTCAGATGCATGTACAATATTTCTCTCCGAAATGTAGTAGAGTAGAAGTAGAAAGTAGCATGAAAAGAAAGGATTCTAGCACCTCAAATTTGTACTTAAGTACAGTACTTGCGTAATTGTACAGAGATTTATTACAAAATCTGTCGGAATGTCAAGATGGGAAAAAGCTCGGACTGAGGTATATGATGACCTTATACTAAACAAGAGATGATGGGAGCGCCTCTAGCGTCATTCTCATGATTTCATTAAGATATTAAAAAAATGATATGTGGAGTCACACATTTGGAATTAGTCAATGGATTGTTTTTGTGGTCTCTGCTGAAGCTGAAGGTTCCCCAATTGGGATTGTGAGCACCTTCAGTACATTGGATCAAAATAATATTAACAGCTGATTTATTCGGGCAAAGGCTCCTTTTTGGATACAGTAACAAGGTTTGTACAATCTCATATTGACATCTTACAGAGAAGTGACACAGGAAGTCACAGGATGTCTTTATTACAGACTGTCAAACTGCCATATTTATTAACAACAGAAAACATTCATTTAAAATAAAGGCTCAGTAGAAAATCTCCCTCTATGAGAATATTATCAAAGAATTGTCCATTTAAATGACTGTGGAGCTTTGTGTCCGTAGTTATTATGAGTTACAATGTCCCATATGGGTCTTTGCCAGACCAACTGTACATTACATTGAATTCATATAGACTGGGCTACTGCACTTAACATGCTCATATGACACTAAAATCATCACTAGAAACATGGTGTATGGATCTGGATGTGAATAGGATGGATGCTCTACTTATTATCAGAGGTGTCAAAGTACAAATACTTTTTTACCTTACTTAAGTGAAAACTTTGGGTATAAACTTTAGTGGGGTTAATTATTTTACAGCTGACTTTTTACTTTTGCTCCTTACATTTTTACGCAATTATCTGTACTTTCTAATCCTTACATTTTAAAAAATAGCCTTGCTACTTCTATTTCAACTCAGCTCGTTTTCATTTCCGCTTGTCGTTAAAAAAAAAAAAAAAAAAAAGAATCCAGATAAATCGCGCCATCCGGATAGAGTGAATCTGTTGCCCTCATAGATTTCTGCAGCTAAGCTAGGATGTAAATTTACATTCCAAGAAAGGCCATTGATAACATGCCTCTGAAGGTTGAATTTTTGCCCCAGTACAATACTTGTAGGGAACTAGTCATCATATCTTCCGCTCCATGAAACACATGTTAATGCTCAGTAGTACACATACTGTATATGGTTCATAAATGTATTTGCATTGATTAAAATGTGTTCATTTTCAATGGGCATGAATGCAGCTGAAACAACATTTTAATATGACATTATAGTCTTTTTGGCTTTAAGAAAATTGTCTTTTGGGGAGGTACAGGCTGCTGTGGCGCCGCCTAAGCTTCTGTCCTTAACCCTCATGTTGTCCTTGGGTCAAATTTGACCCGTTATCAGTTTTTTTTTATAAAAAAAAAAAAATGGGCCTTCAAAATAAGTGCTGAAAATGTAAACATTAGAAATATCAAATAACTGGAAAAAACATAAAAAAAGCAACCACAACATTGAAAAAGTGACAGAAATGTCAATAATAGTGTTGATGGTAGGACAACACATGTGTTAATGTCATCTTCCCCGGCCCCACACTAGTTATTATTATTATTAGTGTTAGTTATTTAGTTTTGAAATCAGTACTTTTACACTTTTGCTTGAGTGAAAGGCTTGAGTTGATACTTCAACTTTGACAGAAGTCTTTTTAAAGATATACCCTAGTATCCATACTTCTTCTTCAGTTTTGAATGTGAATACTTTTGACACATCTGCTTATTATGCTGCACAGGGTGACAGTATTTTCAGTTTCTGCTTATTTTTTAGTTTTTTTACCTACTTGCAGCTGTGCTTAACAGATAAGTACATTAGTACGGTTTTCTAGAAAAATACACGCTTTGATGGTCAGTTTTAGTCCACTTTAAAAAGCTACATATTGTACTGGTGTTAATTGTATGAGTGAACCTTTGCAGAGGCTCTTTTTAAATGTGTGTGACATTATTAATCCAGCTCTCTTATTTTGTCCTCTCGAGCTGAAGTACTAGAAGTACCTGGCTGTGAAGAGATAGGTAATTTGCGAGAGAGACTCATTACCTTAATTACATTCAGCATTTTTTGGCCTATTACGACGTAGCTTAATGTACCCACTCTGCACCCACTCTCTACCAAATTATAAACCATTTTTAGCAACATACTGCCACTTTTACATCTGCGTAGTACCGAAGGGACATATGTCAACAATTAAGAAATGTGGTTACACTACAGGGGATCTCTTAACTAGGAGATCCCAGTTGAATAAGTTCCAAAATCCTAAAAAATAAGAATGGAATTATACACTTTGAAAGCGGAAAGCAATGCAAAAGGAATGCAAATACACACACAATGTGCTCAAATACGGAGACATTGCAGAAAACCTTTTTTTAGGTGTATTACTGTATTACTGTCATGAAAAGCACAGACTTGTGACTTTCATAGTAACAAAAAACTAATTCAAGGACTAGTGGTGTGTGTATGTGACTGCTCTTGTTAAACTGTGCTCCTACGAACTGACATCCTGCTATTTGTTGCAGGGATTGTGGCCATGTGGTCCCTCTCTGTTCTGTCCTTCGAACGATTCTTCGTGGTCTGCCGACCTTTGGGAAACATCCGACTGCAAACGAAGCATGCGGTCCTGGGACTGGTGTTCGTCTGGACCTTCTCCTTTATCTGCACCATCCCTCCAGTGCTGGGCTGGAACAGTTACACTACAAGCAAGATTGGAACCACCTGTGAGCCTAACTGGTGAGAAATGAACATTTTATTTATCTCTGTTTGTAATCTAGAAAGAGCTATGACTGTTTCAGACATTAGAAAACAGAGATAAATTAAGGTATTCTTATGAAAATTAACCAGAAGGAGAGGGAGAGTTATACTAAATGTTTGGCAACATTCTGTCATTGATTAAATCCCACTTTGCAATGCAGTAACACAAGGGAGACTTTATTTATTGAAATTGATTGTTTTCAATATTGATCCAACAAAGTTTTTTTACAAAATCGTTTCAGTGGTTCATTAAGTTGTTGTAATGAGACATAAGAATAACGGTAATGGTAACAGTAATGGACAATTCCGCTTCCAACCTATAGGGGGACCAAAGAGGAAAAGTGCTTTGGTGCCTACTGTAAAGGTGCTGGTATAACGTTAGCTAATTCTTGGTGGGTAAGACATTGTTCAACAGTTAATTTTAGTATGATTGTTTTGACCACGGTTAACAATACTGGGTTAACCCACAAATTTATCATTAACGTTAACTGTATAGATAGACGACTAATCTAATCGTAATTCTGCAAGCTAGCACACCCCTGTCTTCTGCCTCAGTCTCCCGGCGCTGCGAGGCTTCAGCCCCCGCCCAAGGACACATCCACAGTCAGCCCACATCCACTACCATTACCGCCCCGGCCCAGTGACACGGCCACATTTATTTATGTTGCTGTCTTGGCCAGGAGTAAAAGAGATTCGGACTCTATGGTTTATACTCCTTGAAAAATAAACATTAGATATGAGCTGGATAAACAATACTAACTTCACAGCGACCGGTTCCACCAACACATACACTCACCGGCCACTTTATTAGGTACCCCATGCTAGTAACGGGTTGGACCCCCTTTTGCCTTCACAACTGCCTCA
>NC_048423.1:22802251-22862618 GCF_013103735.1 Etheostoma cragini | reverse complement strand
TGATTGGCTGCTTAGAAATTAAGTGTTAACGAGCAGTTGGACAGGTGTACCTAATAAAGTGGCCGGTGAGTGTACTTGAAAGCTAAAAGAGACACATCACAGTTTTTACACACTCGATGGTGTTTGTTGCCTCCAACGTTGCCTTCCAGGCAGCTAACCATAACCTTAACCTGCAATGCCTGGAAGGGGATTCTGGGGGCAAAATACACCTTTCTACACACTGCATAGCACAAACTCACAAACACACACACACACACACAGCTGTGTTCACCTGCCTGAACCGTGCCTACAGAAGTCCTTCACAATTTGCTTCTCTGCTTAGTCATAAATGCATGAA
Organism: Etheostoma cragini; assembly: GCF_013103735.1. Lineage (NCBI taxonomy): Eukaryota > Metazoa > Chordata > Actinopteri > Perciformes > Percidae > Etheostoma > Etheostoma cragini. Next base: position 22,862,281 of record NC_048423.1, on the reverse strand, counting down.
ATAAGTCCCATTTTACTCCTCAAAGTTTTCAAGCATTTTGAGCTGCATCAGGCTCTGCAGTCTTAATGCAATAGGGATTGTCAAAAACAGCAGAAAAGACGGATTTCCTAGTTGATTGCAGAAGTTAACCAGAACCAGCGTGCACCTGGCAACATTATGGATGTGTTTAACTTAGGTCCCTTTGCATGCAGATGTAGCATTAAATCAGGGATTAATTGAGGTAGATGCAACCTTTTTAAAAAGAAATAAAAAGATTGCCAAAGTACAATAACACATATCCCAACATGACATCCTTAATATTATTGTTGTGCTAACTCTTTGTTGAGGAGAACAAAGTGAGCGTAGAAGCTGTCGAGCTCCAAGGCCTCAAGCATTGTGGAGGAATTCCAAGATGTCGTGGACAGTGATTGTCGTAACTTCCACATAAAGAACTAACAACAAACCTGTGGCAAAGACTGAAAAATCTACTGGCCACCGCCAGTTGACACGGCTAATATGGTAGCAAACAGTTTACTGTAAGTCTACTTATACATCCCGTAGATACAGAGCAGCATTAGCATTCATTTGGTCTCCACCAACTCATAAGGGAAATATTTGGCTCTTATCTTATATATTTAGCTGTTAGTTTGTTTATTAGCCAGTCACTTTGTCTGTTGTGAGGTGCTTAGTGATATCTGGGTGATATCACTTTGGGTACACACTGACCTTGGCCCTCAGGGTGCCATCTGGGTAATGCTATTTAGCTGCTTTGATCAAAGGTGTGCAGATTGTGAGTTGAGTGTTTGCCTCAAGCACTCTAAGGGAACCATTGCTCAAATGAAGCCCGCGGGAGTGAAGGGTTTATATGATACAATTAAGGGATCACCTTATGGAGATGCCCAGCACATAGATGACCAACTCCACCTCAGCATGAGTTCCGTCAGAACATATTTGGCTGGACAGCTGGAGCGCAGGTGTTCCAGGTCCAGAAAGTTGCCACATGCACAGCCTGATGGATTTAAAAAACCTCATTTATGTGTATATTTTTATCTCTGGATACATGCAAATATTCAGCATTGGATGTCTTCGGAATTTTACATTTTAAGCATACTTGCAAGGTTTTAAAGGATAGTTCAGGAGAATTGTCAGTAGGTTGCTATGTACTGGTGAGGGCTGTGGATGATATGTACCGCATCTACCGTACTATGCTGCTGACTTTCCTCCAAATCCCTTTCCTGTGATCAGACTGTCAGACATTTCCAACAATGATACACACAGAGATAAGGGTTTAACATGGCAGTTGTGTGTAGGACGTTTGTAAAATGAGTAACACTTGATAGTAAGGGTACAATTCACATATTTAGGTAATGTTTCACTAATGCATGTCTCATGGGGATTGAACGCATGAATTAATGCAGGACCTATCATGAATTCCTGTTGCTTCCCATTAACAAATGATCAAGTCACTCTGATTTCATGTCACTAGTTCACACTTAACAGATCATCAAAATTTACAGTTACTTCATACATCAATGCAAACAAAGTAACATATTTTTTACAGAAATATTAAGTTTTTTTTTAAACATGTCATGCAAAAGTGCCAATTGACAAATTAGAAGAGATTTGACTGCAATTGAGAAAAAAGAAAGTATTTTCATATTCATATCTAAAAGAATATTTAACGTGCTTTCAGGGAGGAAGCTCAAATGCATCGGTCTGAAATACACTTATGTAAGTGGAATCCAGCTAATTTGGCTGCATAAAGTAACTGTAAATTAACATTCCTTAATTGATGATCTGTTAAATATGAAATGATCAGTCATGTTGACTTGAAAGATTAAGATATTGTTTAAATTGCTGGACTGGTTCATGTAACACACCGGATCCAAAATGACAGTTTGGATGGCAACAGCACTATTGGAGACAATTCAAAAGCCAAAATGGCGCATTTAGTTACTGAATATCAAGTTACTTTGATCTCCTGACCAAAAGATGGAGCTGCTGCGGAATATAGACCTCATTTGGTCCCGTTGAACACATTTAATACTGGCTTCATCGCTGCTGTAAAATACATTTGTTATTTGATTTTGAAGCAGTATTAATTCGTTGTTGTTATTTAGTCTTTTACATGGTTAAAGATATAATTTGTAACTTTTTCACATTAAAAATATCTAGAAATGACTACACCCATGTTTTATATTTTGTTGAACTGCATACATATGCCAAATGTTAAAACCTAGAAAAACCTGTAATATAGCCTAATTTTTACAATGCACTTTTTTGGTCTTGGTCGTATTTTTGAATATTTGAACGGTTTGAAGGATTTTAGTTATTGGACGTCTGGATGTGAAGTTATCAGAGAAATAAGTTAAGCTAGCATCAACAACAGTGTTTGAGAGATACTCATTGTTAAACGTGAATCGGATTTACCAATTTATATCACTTGGACTGTTTTGAAGAGGAGATCTTTAAGCATAATTTGTCTCTCCGTAAAAACCTCTGTTTGAATGAGAAACAATGAAGGAATTCTAACCTGAGGCCTGTACTACAAAGCAAGATATGCTTAGAAGATTTCATTCACTCTGCTGCTACCAGACAATGATACAGTGAGTATTATTTATTAAAAGCATAACACAGCACAACATCTAAAGAAACAAGTAGAGCTGGCAAATGCGCAGATTGCTCTCAGCAAAAAAAGTCTCCAGGATCTGGACCTTGGTATGGAAATTAAGAAAAAAAACACTAAGGAAACCAGATCTGGACATACCTAGAAACAGAAACTAGAAAAAGAAGTGACTTCAAAACCCACTGTATCTGTAAAACAATGTATAATCATGTTCTCTTGTCTTTCTTCCAAGCTCCAAGCTGACAGCACTAAAATAAAAAGATTAGGAAGCATTGTGCATCATCAGTGATGAATGTAACTACACTACACTATATAGGTTATTGGTCCAGTGATGTAAGACCTAAATTGAGAAGGTTATGAAACCAAAGAAAGCTATAATACCTAATAAAAAAACAGGACAAGCAACAAGAAAAGGAAATCAGTCATCGGAAAATAATAATGTATTGGTCTTTGTCCAGTCTGGCATTAATGTCACAGGGCTGTGGCTCAGTGGTAGAGCGGTGTTGAGCGAATGTTTAATTTTCTGAGCTATTTACTCATACACCTGAAATGTCACCTTAAGACGCTGCCACACAAACACGATTTTCGGCCGTTGGACAGTCTGGCAAGGTCAGTGACTCGAGTCTGTTCGGTGTGTTCAATGCCGTCGTCAGTCGAAGGAGCTGTCGGCCTTGATTTGGGCCGATTTGACCTGTTGAACCGGAAGGCTGGCAGTCGCACTCAATGACCAATCTGATTGGTGGAGTGAATGAGCGGGATGACTAACCCCTCTCAAAATCGAATGAAAATCTTTTAAACTGAACTTTGACGGTCTGAAATAAAGACAGATTCAGCAGCTGCATGGCCTATTTCTCCTTATCCCTTGTGTGTCAACAACACACTTTTGTTGATGCTTTTTGATCAATGTTTCTAACTTTTTCTTATGTTTTAGTCACTTTTTTCAACTTTTTTTTCAATTTTTGTCACTTTTTTGGACGTGTAACACTACGTAACATTAACTCATTAACTTTAGTTTCACGGTTATTTTTAGAATTTATGGTCAATAAACCTCATTTATAGGAAATTATACCTAATGCTTGAGTTAGAAAAGCAGAAATTAGGAAATATTTAGACTTAAGTTAAAGGAATGTATGTTGATGGATACTCACAGACTGGAACATGTCAACTTTTACTCAATATTTCAAAACCACTTCAATTTATTTTTTTCAAATGCTATAAAATTGAACAAGACACCCCAAAACTAATGAAAGAAAAGATTTGTACTTGCCAAAGAGCGATGTGTGGAATCAATTATGTATGTATTATATTTTGGGTAGTTAAAAAGAACGTTGTTATAGGAAAACGGGTCAATTAGACTCGAGGACAACATGAGGGTTAAAAGGTTTTTCGGTTTTGGTGAACTATTTTTGTAAAATATGAGATCGTATTCCGAATGAGCCGCCATTATGGTATGGCTTTGATATTACGGAGAAGCCAGACCCATGTGACGTGTTCATCCAATCAGTCATCGGTTTTTATTTTTCATAGAGTGCGCCGCCTGCTGTTATGGTGACAGAACATATGTAACAGTCAGTTCCACGTCAGATCTTCAGACCAAAGATCTGTTTTTTCTGCACACGGAAGGGGCCATTAAAGAAAAAAAAAAACTAATGGCATGTGGTAGCCACAGGAATTGAGTATCTTTTAATAAAACAGAGGGCAGATATGTTGAATCCAGGTAGAGCTATTTGAGCACAACCACATGGCGCATGGCTGTCTGCAGGGGTGCAATTACAAGACAAAAAAGCACTGCCTTTTCATGTCTTGCCTTCAGGGGCACTACATGAAGGGAGAAAAGATGAATGATTCCAGGGGCCCATAGCTGTATATGGGGCCTACGGATTATAGATAATTCCAATATCAGAGCCTCGTGTGAGCTTCAATCCCAGACCCAGAATTTCCTCGGTGTTCAGAGTTATTTTGTGCAGATGTACAGTACCTAACAAACCCCTCACAATTATGCTGTCTTTTAACCACAGCATGGCACTGCCCATTAGAATCAATGATTTGTTTTGTTCAGAAAAGCAAATTTTTAATGCACAATAAAGTACTATTTTGTATGTGTCACCAAATGCAAATAAAATCACAAGGAATGAGGTGGGAATCGATTTGAATCAATGTGTGCAGGCCACACTTGGTTCAATGAGAACTGGGGTGCATGCATATATAGGTACACACACTTACACACACGCCATTGTCTTCCAGGTAGTTTGTTACACATTAATCTGGAGCATGTTCCATCCAATGGCAGTAGGTGTTCTCAGGGAAATTACATAATTAGAATAAATTAGTGGCCTCCGGGACCCTAATTGTGTCACATAGATTTGTCTGAGCTATGAATTTTCCCTGCAAAACTGTCTCCTTTTTTTAAGCCAGATAAAGGCCTCTAAATGCAAAACTGACATTTACCTCCTAGATGGGAAATGGTTGGATTTTTAACCAGTTTTTTCTTAAAAGGGCACACATGTATTTTCAAAAAAATGGTCTGCTGTTTGCATCTATTGATTGATCTATTGTATTCTGGTCAGGTTTACATGTATGGTTTTTACCCAGTTTAACGCGAATTTAAACATCTTTGTTCTCCACCTCTGAACAGGTATTCAACCAGCATGGTCGATCACAGCTACATCATCGTTTTCTTCATCACCTGTTTCATTGTTCCTCTCGGGGTAATATTCTTCTGCTATGGAAAGCTCCTGCAGAAGCTCAGGAAGGTCAGTATGACTTTTGACACAACACACATGAAAATCATTCATTTATAAATGCAGCTCAAAGTCATGAGTGTGTTTCCCTAAATGTCAAATTATTTCTTTAAACCAATCAGAAACGTCAAGTGGGCTGGTGCTAGGGCTGGGCAATATATTGATATCATATCTAAATCAATATATGAGGCTAGATAGTGTTTCCTGGTTTTCAAGGCTGCAATGTAGTAAAGTGATGTACCTTTTTGAACAGCTAATTCGGCTAACCACTAGCTGAGACAGAATGTAAACTACCCTCAAAACTGAAAATAACCGTTAAAATATATAACAGCTGTTATGTCAGTTCTACATTTCTTTTGCCCATTTAAAATACTATCACTCAATACCTGTCTTTATTATTACTGCAAAGTCCTAATATAGCTCTAGCCTGCTTTCCCACCGTTTAGTATGAGTAACGATATTTTAGACTGAATCAACATGTAGTTGGGACGCTCAGCCCCTAATGAGAACAGCTCTGGGTCTAGTGTCCCATTTTAAGTTTTACAAAAAATTCAAACATGACGTGTTTTTGAGGTATATACTCTTCTGAGCTGAAAATACCCCAGAAATTGTTTGAGAAATCTGGTCACCTTGGCTAATACATCGGTACCGGATCTGTGCTATTATCATTTGCGCATGCGCAGGACGGATGGTAAAAATGTTCCAACATGTTTAGAGAGACAGATACTTTGATGTCAACAGAACGAACCAGGTAGGGAAAGTGGAAAAGATCAGCCTTCAGTAGCATGCTGATGGGAGCATTATTACAACAGTTTGCTGAAAATGTGGGGATTTTATTACAGGAAATATCAGTGGTGTAGTCTAATGTATTGTAGTGGGTACACTGTACTGTATATGTATGGGTCTATACTATATACTGTATGTGGGCCAGATGAGGCTTTTTTTGGAGTGGGGGCATTTCATAGTGGGGGGTTTCAATGTCCTCCCCCAGGGATGTTTTGAGGATCAATGATTTCATTTAGGCCTACTGCATTCTGACACACTTTTATGCACCACTTTGCGGTGGAGATACCTATATTAAGCCGATGTGAAAAAGAAAAAACAGATGCAATTCAAAATATATCAAAATTACAATGCAAAGCTTGTTGTAGCATGTCATAGGGCATTATTAAGTGGATATATGGAAATCCTGGAGCTTTATTAGTGGGTATACTGTGCATACCTGCACATCACGTGGACTACACCACTGGGAAATATCAAGTATTGGGCCATCTGTACCTGCTGACATTTGATGTACGTTTCTGAAAACCTGCTTTTTAGTCATTTGTTCCTGGCATGCTTCTTCCCATTCTCACTTCTCGGACCATGGTAGTAAAAATTAATTTAATAATCTGTTGGCCGCTTTCAGACAGCCTGCATCGGCCGTCCAACGGTCACACAGGTCTTTCCATTCCTTTTGAATGGGGGCAATGCGTTCATGGACACTCAAAAAAACCAAGCAACCTTTGGAAAAGGCATACCCCACGCTATGGTGGCCAATCATGTAACCAGAGATCAGACTTGGTGTGTTTTGAGCTATGGTTTGAGTCCCATACTTTAAGCTGGAAACATCAAGGCCTCTATTGCTGCCACAAGAAAGTTTTAAAACACTATGGAGGATAAAACAAGAAACACAAGTACTGAACTGCCTGGGCGCCTGTGTAATAGCTGAATGTTTCCTGCAACAACAAAGCACCCGCTATGTCTCACTCGTCTGTCTTCTCTCTCTTTCCTAAATAAAGATGCCTTAAAGTGCCGACAAAAATGTCGAAACCTATTGATCTGATGGAAAACGGTAACTGTGAAATATAAAGTGTACTTGTGCTTTGTTAGGGGGTTTAAGAACACAACAGGACATCACACAAATGGGCATTGATAACTCTTTACATGGGAAACAATTTATATAGCCCAGACTGAGCGACACACATCTACTATTCCATTAATGCTCTTGCACAGGACAGGGCAAAAACATGAACGTATGAAGAGAAAGACAGTGGGAGCGAGAGCGTGAATCTGGAACACGGTGTCATTCTAAAAGGAGCACTGACAGGAAGGGATTTTTTGGGGTGTTGAGTTCAAATTTCAATAACAATCTTTCTGTAGAGTTGCAGACTCCACTTTTGGGTGGGACAGTTTGTGACTGTTTTATTTAGGTTTCTTTTAAATTGGGCAAATTCCTATTTCATAGGGTGCCAGGTGCACATTTTGATGCATTTGTGTTGGGGAGGAGTGAGGATTGGACCCAAATGCAGAGATGAGGACAGCAGGCAGGCAGGCGGGTGGTAACCAGGAGTTTATTGTCCAAAAAAACACAAAGGAAGCCTCAACGAAACAAACCACCCAGAATACAAGGCAAAAAGCAAACATCCAAAAAAGGCAAAAGCATATAATCACCAGGACCAGGGAAACAGGAACAAAATCGGGGACACTGCGACAAAGCGACGTACTGACAGGCGAACAAACCAGAATGATCTGACAAGAGACAAAGGAAACACTGGGGTTAAATACAAGAGGTAATGAGGTCATGAGGAACAGGTGAGACGTCAGGTGAATCACATTAGGGCGGGGCAGGACAATCAGACAAACAAAGTAAAGCTGGACTAGGAAAGACAAGACAGGAAGCTGACTGACAAAAAATAAAACAGGAAGTAGAACAAACAAGTACAGAGAAACACAAGACAGGACCAGCAACAAAAGACCAGAGAGAAAAACAGACAAAAACACAAGGAGGCCAATGAAAAAGGGAAAATGAACCCAACTAAAAACCCCAAACCACAACACATTTGCTTTCTGTAAATACACCCAAAGTATATTAAGTGGAAGTACAGTGTAGCTGCAATAAGGGCTGTATCAGTAACAATCAAACTGTGCAGGACCATTTTGATGCCAAATTATAGGGTTCCCTGTGCGTTTTTTATTTTATTAAATTAATTCTTCATTCAAGAACATTATGTAGACATATGTGAGAGACTCCCTACCATTGGACAAGATCATCTGGTGACCTGCCTAAAAAAAGGAAACTCATTAGTATGATTAAATTAAAGATGTTAGTGTCTCATGGTGGTCTAAGAGCTGTTTTTTAGGCTAAGAATTATGCAACATAAATTACATATTTCATCAAGAAAGAAAATAGAGCTGCAACGACTAGTTGATTAATCAATTCACCAATCGCTAAAAAAAACTATTTGATAATCAGTAATTAAAGTAACTTTTCATGCAAAAATGCTAGAAAATGCTCTTTTCAGCCTCTCAAATATGGAGATTTCGGCTTTTTTCAGTTTTTGTTTTTCACTTTGTAATGTTATTAAACTAAATATCTTTGGGTTTTGGACCGACAGTAGCTCAGTCTATAGGGAGTTGTGTTTGGAACCCGAGGGTCACTGGTTCAAGTTCCCGTTTGGACCAAAGTATGTAGTGTGGACTGGTAGCTGGAGAGATTCCAGTTTACCTTCTGGGCACTGCCAAGGTGCTCTTGAGCAAGGCACCAAATCCCTCTCAGCCGCTCAGGGCGCTGGTCCAGCACTGGCAGCCCACTCACTCTAACATCTCTCCGTTAGTGCATGAAGAAGACCTGAGCATGTGTGTGTATTTCAGGCCTGTGTGTATAAACAACAGAGTGTAAATTGTAAATTTCCCCATAGGAGATCAATAAAGAGTCTAAATTAAATTAAATCAAACAAGACACTTAAAGATCTCCGTGGGAGGGTCTGGCTAGTCCACACAGCATTCCGGGAGGGGAGAAAAACGTTTTTCTGGTTTATGGGCATTTCTTTAATTTTCATGGGTAGTGCTATGCGCCGAAAGGAGCCTTGTGCTGCTGCAAAATATCCTGTGTACTTTGTGTCCATGTGTACATTCAAAAGTAGTTTAAGTCATGCAATAGAAAACTCAGATTGGACAGATAGTCTAGCTAGCAGTCTTGATTTACCCTGCAGAGATCTGAGAAGCAGTTAACCATAGTCCAACACAAAGAAAGGGGAAGGTGACAGAGATCCGGCCTAAAAGAAGCACATCAGGCGGAAGTGGAACATACTGGATGTGGACAACATCCTAATAGGCCGTTTGTTAAATTACAAAGTACTGGCAAGCTAGTTATGGCTTTCTGTTTCCTCCAGGTAGCTCACGGCCGTGTGGCTGGCGCCAAGAAGCCGGAGAGGCAGGTGACCCGTATGGTGGTTGTGATGATTGTGGCCTACATGGTGGGATGGACGCCGTATGCAGCCTTCTCCATACTGGTCACTATTCATCCAACCATTAAACTTGACCCCGGGCTGGCTTCCATCCCTGCCTTCTTTTCCAAAACCACTGCTGCCTACAACCCAGTCATCTATGTCTTCATGAATAAACAGGTAACTGAGAGTTTTCATGTTCGAAAGGAATCCATTTTGATTCAGCCATTTTGAGCCTGTTTGCTTGGTTTGTTCCAGCATTTATTTGCATTGTCCAGTACCAAACTAGTTAACAGCGTAGAGGGAAAGTAGTCATATTCCTTCCTACACCAGTATGACACACGTCGCTGTATGCATATGATGAAAGCTGCTGCAGAATACTGAAATGTTTTATTTCCGTTGTTGTTTTGGGTGTTAGCCTGCCTCTCAATAATGCATGGTGTATGAATAAATGAAACATTGTATCAAGAGAGTACAGTTTTCCGTGTGTGGCGTGTGCATGTTAAAAAGCCACCTATGGTATGCTTGTGAGGCTTGCAATGTTTCATGTCATTTACATTGTGCTGTCCAGGTCTTTTTCTCAGGGTGATTGAGACACTTTTTGTGGCTAATCCTCATTGACTGTATAAAGATCGACTACAGCATATGTGATCATGTGCAGTTCTTACACACAGGAAACATGCTTTTGAATTTCTTTCATTGTAAATTTAAACTATATTACAATTTTGTTAAACAAACCATCTTTATTCAAAGCAAGTTTGCATTCGTCCTGTGTGCTGACACTTTCCTCCTATGATCACTACTGGGGGATTTATAGTGTTCCACCAAATATCTAAATAACTGGATTTAAAAACCTATTAATTTGCAAATGTGACAGCCTTGCGGCGGGGGCACTTAATTAGTGCTTTATTCAAGCCAGGTGCACCAAAATGGTCATGCAGCGGTGACACTGACAGAAGACAAATCTGCTAGTGGAGCTTGAGTAGTGTTTAAATATAGACAATGTCCAATGATATGAAGGCCATAAAAACTAATTTAACTCATCTTATATAGTACTTCCTAATTTTAGGGTATTCACGCTGACAGCACAATTTGTGAAGTAAGAGTAAGTAAGTTAGTTAGTATTAAGAGTAATTGAGTGATATATAAAAATAGTAATACATACAAAACAAATTCCAACCTGTCAACCAAACGCCAGTCTAAAAAGGTAGGTCTTTATTTATTTAAAAAAAAAAGTCAGACAGAAATTGCAGACTGCAAATATCTGCAATAAGGAGGCAAAGCGTTCCAAAGTCTCAATGCTACAGACTCAAAAGATCGATCATCTCGGGTCTTAGGTCGGGTGCATGGCACAGACAGTAGACTTAACATATCAGATCAAAAGGAGCTAAGGAATATGGTTAAAGCAGCTCGGCCACATGTATGCAGGAGCCTGACAAGGGGACATTTTAAAACTGAAACCTACATGCAACAGGGAGCCAGTGAAGAGACTCCAGAGTGAGGAGAAAAGTGTGTTACGATTGTATTAGAATAGAATAGAAGGCCTTTATTGTCATTATACATGAGTGCAGTACCTGTGCAACGAGACTGAAGCAACCCCTTTACAGTGTCCACATGAAATATAAAAATATTAAATATAAAAATATAAAGTTTAGGTAGTGCAGAAAAAAAGAGGGGGAAGACCTGGTGCACAGTCCTGAAAGCATCTATATACATAAATAAAATAGTTTTGTAAACACATTGTGCAAAAATATAGTTTGGTGTATCAAAAGTCCTGAGTATTAAATATTGCACAGTACTGAGATTAAGTGATTGAGTATTAAATATTGCACTGTAATGAAATCAAATGGTTTAGTACTAAATAATAAATGATTGCACTGTAACGAAATCAAATGGTTAAGTACTAATAATAAATTAATAAACATTGCAGTGTATGAAATTGCACAGAATCCCAGAGTCCTTTTAGGTAGTATATATCAGTATTGCCCAAGTTCAAGTTCAGCATAGTGTGATAGGAGAGACTTGATGTCTGAACTAGACTGCATCCTATTGAGACTGAGTAGAAAAAACTACATGGGTGTATCTCATAGTCTCTGTATTGCTTGAATGTCAATTGAGTTCTACAGTACACCGTGTTTCCCCTTCTCCACTACTTTGACGTGGTGTGCTGAATGCGAATCATGTGGATTTAAAATGCACCTGCAGATACAGGCTACCGATTCGATTTCTTGATGGTTGCACTGGCTACTGTCATTTCTGTCAGCCAGCACACAAGCTGATGTCTTGCTGTAACTGCACCTACAGTACATAAAACAGAGTTTTTTCCAGTGGTGAATAAGCTGTGCTACTGTAAGTAAAGGCAAGCTCCTTTGTACAATTCATATAAAACTGAAGTCTCCTAAACTCCTTTAAATACCTTTTCATGTTAAGATGTATTTGTCTGTGGCAAGTTTTATTGTACATGACAGGTTTTCATTTTTTTAATGGATTCTTTACAGTCTGGCCAGTAGAGTTCTTCTTCCTAATTTTAAAACTGTCAAAGCCAGTTATTAAAAACATGACCAAATAGGCCTAGAGTACCATTTCAAATCATCTATTTTCAGGCATGCAGAAGTCCTACAATAACTATATGTGCTTGGCACGATGCCTAGTTTAGACCTCCCATGTCTGATTGCCTCCCTTTGGAGCTGCACCGGCTGTTCACATGAGTCAGCCAGCGTCTCTGCTAAGACTGGATGTTAAAAAGGACAGCTTCAGTCAAACTGCAAGTGTTTATACTGTAGTAGTCAGCTGACCTCTACAGTAGTGTTGATTGTGTTATTGCTCTCTTTTTCTAAGTTACTTAACAAGATGAGGTGAACCAGAGTGCCAGAGGATTCCCATGATGCATGGGAATGCAGAGGGGCCCCCAGGAAGTTGCTGGGCTTTAAAGACAATTTGACATAGCAGCCAAACAGTGGAAATACAACTTCCAAAACAACTTTTTATTTTTTTATTTTTTACAGAGATGTCTTTAAATCAGTTGATATATTTTTTTGAGCATCACAGCCCTAGCAAAAAGACTCAAATTTGATCCTTTCACTCCAATAATATTTGGAAAGTCTAGAAGGGAAGCATTCATCTTATCCCCATTCAAGTTAGCAGAGCTTTGATTTGCACTAGAGCCAGAAGTCTCTAGTGCGCCTACTCTATAGACCCCAAAGTGCGGAGACAGCATCTATCATCTGGGTATGATTTTAAACATGGAAGTTTAACTTTTTTGGTGTCACTGAGCAATTCTCATAGCAAATAAAAGGAAGTTCTGCCTTGAGGGCTGTATGCAGTTCTTTTTACACTTCCATGAGACAGCATCCTGGTATTGCTTAGGTCAAAGGTGAAAAAACATTCTAGAAATATCCATTCATTATTTCTACTAATATTATTTAGCGGTTTCACATGAGGATTACACTGTTGAATCAATAGGAACGATTTTTAAATACGCAGGTAAAATAATGAAGTCTGGACTGTTTGACAATAGATACTGTCTAGTCCACACAGCATTTGTGGATAGTAGAATAAAGGCTCAGGGGTTGTTTGCATTTCTTTAAACCAATCACAAAATTCTTAGTCGAACATGTTTTGGTGGAACATTTGTGCCTTGAAGAAGAACTTTAGAATATTAACTTAGTGAACTAGAAGTTAACGTATCACACAAACCAGTAAAATTAGCTATTTAAATGATACACGGTTAAACATCTTCTTACCAGAGTATCGTCATGTGTATTTGTCCATAGGAAATCCCTGGCAATTGGTCCGGACCAAAGTACGGAGTGTGGATTGGTAGCTGGAGAGATGGCTCTTGGGCACTGCCAGGTGCTCAGACTTACTCTGGGTCGGGTTAATTAAGTCCCCAAAATATCCCTGTGAAAAAATACCCTACTTCAACGCTAACCGTCAAGCCACTAAACCTGTGTGGAAATGAACACCACTGCTGATTTGATTAGATTTTATTTCTTTTACTAGGATCCCATTAGCTGATGCAGAACATGAACTACTCTTTCTGGGGTCCACACAAAACATAAAAACACTACAAAACCACATAATATAAAAATAAGAGCAGTATAACCAACATTATGTTTCCTCACAACTGTAAATATTACTCTTTATATACATATTACACTAAATGCAAAAGCAATTAATATAGAAAACTTGAATCTTAAAGCATCTTTGTATACATATAAATATCCCCATACACACAAAAAGTACAAAAGTATTTGCAAAATATGATCAAAGTCTTAGGGCCCTTAGATGTTTCTTTATTTGTTTTTTAAAGGTTGAGTTACTGTGTGTTTTAGCAATCTCAGCTGGAAGTGAGTTCGATGTAACCATTCCATGATACAGCACTATACGTTGCCTTGATGGACTTCGGGCTCTAGGAAATCTAGGAAGACCTCTGGTGGGGTATTTATCTGTGTGTTAGAGTTAAATGTAAGTTGACAACACAAACAATTAGGATTGTAATGATTTCTGTAATGATCTGACATGAGTCTCTCTCTCTCTCTCTCTCTCTCTGCTGCTGCGCTAACTATGGCAAACCAGTGCAGTCAGTGAAAATAGTTTTGCCGCAGGCAAACATGTTTTGTTTGCATGCTTTAGGCAGAGAGTAAAAAAAAAACTGCTGGGTTAGAAGTAAACAAGTTGTGCTTTGGGTGAGCTCTGTGACCAAATCACAGAGTACCATACAAAGTGCTGAGGTCACAAATGCAAAAGTCTTGCATTGCCAGACGTACCTCCACAGCGCTGCAGAGGAAGGTCTGGCTAGTCCACACAGCATTACGGAAGGGGACAAAAACTTGATCAGGTTTATTGGCATTCCTTTAAAGTTTAAAGGAATGCGAAGGCTATTTTGTGATTGGTTTAACGTTTAAACCAATCACAAAATAGCCTTGGGAAGGAACATGTGTACGTTCAAAAGTTGTTTCAGTCGTGCAAAAGAAGACTCAGATTGGACAGATATTTTAGCTAGCTGCCTGGATTTACCCTGCAGAGATCTGAGGACCAGGTAATCATAGTCCTCAGAAATACACCAGAGTTTAAAATTTAAACACAAAAAAAACGGAAGGTGACAGACTCTTATTAGAGACATCTGGCGGAATTTCCATCAGGACTTGAACAATCCTAGAAATGTAGTCGATAAAACTACAAATGCAGCTACCCAGCAGAAAAATGAAGCGCAGACACACAAACTAAGCAGTTGGTGAACATAGTAGAATATTTAGAAGCTACAGAGTTAAGGCATACCCAAAACAAAGCTAAAAGGAAAGTGTAAATAAAAAACTTGATACCAGCGAGGCAACGTGTCATCAATTTGAAGAGTTTTAGGTCCAGGTAAATTGAAGCAAAAAATATCCATTCCTACAGTGCAGGATAATCCATGTATTATATTGATATAATTAGGAGACAAGTACATTAAGTAAGATTGAAATTAGTGTCACCATTCATATCTAGAATTCACCTTTAAACTGCTTTAAAGAAAGAGATAACAGTACCTGCTGAAGATGTTTTGGAATAATGTGTTTCAGGCTATTCATGTTGCCAATGAGATGACATTTTATAACCTTATGTGTGCCCAATGTGTTTTAAAAGCTTTTTTTATTTTTAGGTTGGAGGAAAATGTTGTCCAAGGACAAAGTGTAAGAGGTTTCCAGGTCCCAAAATGAACAAAGCAACAGACATTTTAGCCTTCGTTTTTTATGACATCAGATGAAAACTGAGATGTTATTGCTATTCTGGTTAGAGGGGAACAGTTAAGAGCTAGCGTGTTAAATTAGACAGGTCATTGTGGGTCAGGAATCATGATTTCGCCCTGGGGCTTCACAGAGTGGGAGCTTAAGTACACTAAGGTCAATTAGAATTTTGAGATTTAAAGTAATCTGGAAAACACTGATTGAGGGCCTATTAAGTGGGGACCGGCTGAAAATGTCTATGTTCTTCCAAGAACAACTGTCTCTCCGTGCAGAGAGAGGTATTATACACAGGGACAAATGACTCTGATTCACTGGGTCAATGTGCATCCGTGGACACTGCCATGCCAGCCAATGGCCATGAGGGGCATGTAAGCTAACTTTGAGCAAGTGAGACTGAGAATGCAAGCCAGGAGATAGATAGTTTAGCTTAGCCTAAAGAACGGAAGCAGTGGGGGAAGCCAGGCTTTGTCTAAATTAAAAAGAAATATACCTACCAACCTGTGTTCTGTTCCAAATAAAAACAGTAAACAGAAATCTAAGTGAAAAAGGTAGGAGCTATAACTTTTTCTTTGTGAATGAAACCCATCGACTTCTCCAACGTCTACAAACAGGCTGTGTAGATATTGTGTTACACTGTGTAACTCCATCTAAAAATCTAATTGCAGGTTTTACATTTCTACTTCACATTACCCAAACGTGAGACACAGTGTTCATTAGTGAGCCTTAAAAGGTTTTGGTAGTTGTATATTTATTCTCTCTGTAGAGAGAATCAGGCTAGCTGTTTCCCACTGCTTCCAAGCTAAGCTATACTAAATTGCGAGTGGCATCGATCTCCTCAGAAGCACGTTTTTCAATTTAATTGAATGTCCTATAAAGCAAAACATTATCTCTTCTAGCTTATCACATATTAATAGCGTTTTTCCAAAGGCATTGCTGCGGTCCGGCTGTGTTCCATTTTTTTTTGTCTTCCGCATCGCACAATACCACACTGGAAGTGCAGCGTTTTGCTGCCTGAATCTAGATTTAATTGTCTCTACAAGTACTTTACAGAGCAATTATGTGTTTATTAAACTAGCATCTACATTCCACTGCAAGAAACTGCAGTTAAACTCCATGTCTTGTCTTTTCTGGCATTGTCCTGATAAAAAAGATCAGTGTTTTCTTATTTGTTCCACTTCAAAGATGAATCTCTCGTTGTCCGTTGTGTGGTAGAGGAGACATATACGGTACTAGGGGTTGTGTTTTAGTAAACTGGATATTTTTGTGTCCGATTGGTGCCCCTTGTGTCACTTAAATATAAACATCTTATAACCCCATACACAAACTTGCCATAACTTTAACCTGCACGTTGAAAAATGACGCCATGGAGTCCTGACCAGGCACGTTGAAAAATGATGCCAAAGGGATACCCAGAGCGTTGAAAAGTGACGCCAAGGGGTCCTGACAAAGCATTTGAGGAGTTGGGAGTCAGAATGGGTTGTATAAACATGGTCCCTAGATCTATGGAATTGCAGACAATTTTAATCAAGCAGATTGCTTTTAATTCTCTTGTTTTCTTTCCAGTTCAGGAAGTGCCTTATCCAGCTCTTCACCGGCAAGGGGACCATCCCAGACAGCAACCTGAACCAGACCTCAGATCGACCTGGAATTACTATAGAGTGTCAAACAGGAGAAATGTCAGCCATTGCGGCACGCATACGCGGTAGTGGCTCTATGTCACCTAAATCTGATGGTTCCCCAACTGAATGTGGCTCATTTGTCCACCTTCCCATCCCTGAAAACAAAGTGTGTCCAATGTAACGGCAAACTAATCCCAATAGGTGTTCTTTCACTATCCTCTGACTATCCATAGTCCATAATAACCTTCTATAATTTAGATGTACCATATACATACATACATACATACATACTGTACATACATACATAGTTATCTTCTAGTGTGTCACATTTGGGCACTTGATTAGACTTGATAGTGTTTGCCTTCATATCTCAATGAAAAAAAGAGACAGCAAAAAACGCAAACCTTGACATCAGTGTGTTGAGGGCATCCAATGCATCCAGCCTTTTATCTCGTCCTCGCATTCTCCTTTGAAGCCCCGTGATGGTGCCTGTTGAGAAAGCGTTGTTTTTCTTTGCTGTTTCAGTACTTTGCTTTGGCAGTGCATCTTCATTCGTCTCCGCTCGTCAAGAGGACGGAGCAGTCTTCTGAATTTGGATACTTTTTACTTTCTTAGTTCATAGTTTATGTCAAAGCTTTCATCTTTATTGAAGATGGCCAATGGAACTTGGAGATGCCAGTCTTCTGTTGCCTCTGCTGCAGATGTAGGACAACATACTGTATATATGAAGTGCTAACAAACACAAAAATACACACACACACACACACACACACACACACACACACACACACACACACACACACACACACACACACACACACACACACACACACACAGGTTGCAGTTCACTGCTTGTGTTATAATATTATTATAATGCGCTCTCTATAGGCGCTTTGATGATGCAATGCACCAATACAAAACTTTAGCACAAGAGTGGCTTAGCTAACCAGCCATGTACAAAAGCAATGAGTATTGTCATCATAAACACAGATCAACAGCAATATCAAAGCTAAATACTGTCACACAGTGGAACACTTCAGCGTTACTCTACAGTAGATGTAGCAGTGAGTGTTAAAATGTCTTCGACTTGACTTTGTGTTGCATGTTTGTTCACTATTACTAGATATTTGTCAAAACACTGTTGTATTCTCTTTGCTGCACAGTGATTCACCATGTTAAAAATACTAACAGTACGGTGTCTGTTTGCAATGTACTGTGTGTTCCAATCATGTTTGTCCAGTTTGTTAGGAGTAAAATCTTGCTTCTTTAAAAATCATCTCTACCAAATGAATTCTGATGCCTTGATATAATTAGCATAACAAAATGAGACCATTCTATTACAATCTATATGTCTTGCAAATGTGAAAAGTGGTTAACTTATTTATATAGATGGCCTCTTTTTGTGGTAATTACATCAATGTCTCAACATTGAATACTTAATGTATTGATGTTACCATGTTCAAATCATATCCTAGGTCTGTCACAATTTGCTTATACTGTTTGCAAAAGTAAAAAAAAAAAACACTATGCCATGTATACAATAGCCATGTTTGAAAATGTTTTCCTTTTTTAATTATATTTTAGAATTGTTGGCATTGTCTCCATTACATTCAACCAATTCCAATTGTCTTGCAAATACAGCCACCTGAAGGGATTGTTGTATGAAACACAATTTGTAAAGGCAGAATTTACACTTACAGTAGCTCTTGGGAACCAGAGTATAGTAGTTTTTTTTAGTAAGTTAGACATTTCCAAGTTTTTTTTCTGAACATGTCTCTTGCTAAAATGTTATAAGATCATAGTGCAGTATAGGTGTACATAGTATATAAATAGCCTACAGTGTATAACCACAACAGTGTGGGAAAATAAAGGACAAGAAAAGGCCAGACCTAAAAATGACAATGAACTATGCCTTAAATTGTTTGCTCTCTGACCTCTGCAGTGTAATAACCAGTCCAATGTCATAAATTTCCTTCAAATTCGATTTTACAGGGCTAGTTTCAATTTTTGAAGGTATATATTAATGCATGGACATGTGCAGAGGCCAGCAGTCATGTGGTTGCTAATCTCCCAGTAAGCCATGGGTTTCAGCCAAGTCCCACAACAAGCAGCATCACACACACACAGCTAACAAAAAGATGTAAATGCTTCAAGCATCAATCAAATCAGCTTTTAGGTCCAGCTTTCAGTAATTCCATTGGTTTAATATATAAAACAGTTCCAATGTTACTGTGAAGTCTAAGAGAAGAATCCAGAAGACAAAACAAAGATGCTTCATTTTTTGTTGTGTTTTTTGTGTCATTTCTGGATGTAAAGGCATCGTCTGGATGACAAATCTCCAACCACAGCACTGCCTACATAAGCTAATATCAATATTGTGCATCAATATCACAACTGCTCAGCAACTCTACACACTGTGTCTTCGCCGGCCAATACCAATTCATTTAACCTATCCGAAGCTTCCCCGCTACCACCACACATACACTCATAAAAAAACACATACAGACGTAAATACAGTAGGTGTACAGTAGGTGTGTAGGGAGTTTCAAAGTAGGGGCTTCACCTTGAACATCTGACAGGCCATAAATCAAACAAACCTGCCGGTGTTACATTTTGTTGCAACGATTACAGACTGCACTGAATGTTGATAAGGAGAGGGAACACTTCCAACATACATGGGTTAAAGTTCTATTACTCACCTTCCATCCCTG
Source organism: Etheostoma cragini (assembly GCF_013103735.1). Classification (NCBI taxonomy): domain Eukaryota; kingdom Metazoa; phylum Chordata; class Actinopteri; order Perciformes; family Percidae; genus Etheostoma; species Etheostoma cragini. The sequence goes on along the minus strand of NC_048423.1, from coordinate 22,842,671 downwards.
AATATTAACCACTCCACTTGTTTGTTGTGATGTACTTACAATGGCATATCAAGACCGTTGTATGTTTTTTGTGTCGTTGGCACTTTTGTCTTGATTAACATGGGTTTACAGGTATGTGGTAGATGCACTCTGGTTATAAATAAATTTATACATGCACATGAAAATTCTGTCCTTACTTGTAAATAATACAAATATTTTTAGGCAGCATGGCGTCTAGGTCATTAGCACTTCTGCCTCACAGTAACAAGGTTCTTGTTTCAAATCCAGTTTGTTCCGGTCCTTTCTGTGTGGAGTTTGTATGTTTGCGCGGCTTTTCTCCGGTGCTCCAGTTTCTTCCCTCCACAAAGACATGCATGCCGGGTAACTAGGACTACAGTTGAAAAACATCTATTAGGTTAACACTGGCGCATTTACAGAAATGTTGATTAATGTGCATTGTCCAAATCAAATAAATAATATCACAAAACACTGAAAGGTCATGGAAATTCATCCAAATTAATTATTAAAAAGTATAGGTATTGTCGATACTGGCCCTGTATTTACTTGGTTTTGGATCAATGCCAAATTGCGTACAAAATCGCAGCATTGCACACCCTTACTTGGTAGAAGAAGCCTAGATCCATCAGCTAAAAGAAAAAAAATCATATTTCTATGCACAGCACATGGCTCACAACACGCACTGTTGTTACAATAAGGTGTAGACACTCATTGTTGACTTAACCCTTGTGTTGTCTTCCTGTCAAAATCAACACTTTTGTTGATGCTTTTTAATCAATATTTTTAACTTTTTCCCTACGTTTTTCGCCCTTAACACTACTAACATTAACGTATTACCTTTTTTTTTACAGTTATTTTTAGTATGGTATATTTTATAGTTACTATTTCAAAACCACTTTGTTTTTCCAAATGCTATAAAATTGAATAAGACACCCCAAAATTCAGGAAAGAAGAGATTTGTACTTGCCAAAGAGGGTTGTGTTGAATCAATCATGTTATTTTGGGTAATTATAATTAGGTAGTTTAAAAGAACATTGATATAGGAAAACAGGTCAATTTGACCCAAGGACAAAATGAGGGTTAATCTATCTACAGCTGACTTTTTGTTGACCTGAGCACATACCTCACATGCACAGTAGCCCTTTTTGTGGTAGAAAATTATCTAGAACTTATAATTTTGTAAATTTGACTTGTTAATTCAAACGTCTGTTATGTGGCAGTAAATTCTATCAAATTGGAATGCTGTCTTTGTAGCTTTATTTAAATCCTTTTCATGTTAACATTTTACTATTTTGCAGAGTACACAATCCTATACATACATCCTATATTTTACTCTTTACTTAGGGCCTGGCTACATTGGGCCCGGCTATCTTGTGAATGACAAGTCACTGTCAGTCAGTCAGATCCACCCTCTCGTCCAAATATGGAAAAAAACAACAACAAGATTTCGATGGCCAGAACACCCATTTTGAGGATTCAAAACCAATGGTTTACGTCACAGTGTTAATACAGTGTGTGAGCTAGAGCAATATTTGGATCTGCTGAATATATGTATACTCATACAGGAATTAGAATTAACTCTGGGATATATATTTTTTTTTTCATAACTTTGAGAAAGCTGCTACTCTGACAAAACTTTTTTGCAGTTGTAGAAATTTGTGAAGATGTGAGTGGTAAGTGCTGCTAGTACAGTAAGTAAGATATGGGTAAATTGATAATATAAGAAAATGAGAAGAATACAATAAAGTACTAATTCTTCTAATAATCCCCAGCGATTTTGTAACCTTGTTTCAGACAAAATATCAAGTTACAATTTCACAATTTAACTATTATAATTCATCTTCCCTGCAAATCTCATACAAGGAGATTTGTTCAGATTTTGTGCAAATTTACTTGTCTGAAACCATTTTAAATAAGCGAGAAGGCCAGTGTTAAATTCATTAAAGAGTACTGTTAAATTCTTATTGTAGAGAAATTACTATAATCTGCAAATAATATTGGAAATATACGTAGTGTTGGACACTGCTGCAAGATCGTGTACTGTATTTAGACAAGAAACAGTAAGGGTCCTAAAATTAAACTTTGTGGTACCCCAGATTGCATCATAGCTCTCTTAGAATCTATACCATCTATTTTCACATATTGGTCTCTATTAAAAAAACATAAATGTATACAATTTTGCAAGTAACATGATCAACAGCATCAAATGCTTCAAAAAAGAAGCTGGATAACACCCCATGTAAAGTCTTTTTTTCTAAGGCAGTAGGAATCTTGTCCATTAGCTGTAAAAGAGCCAATTGATTTTTGTGGACTCAAGTAATTATCTAGGTTTTTTAATGGCAAAATTTCCAAGAATTCTCTGCTTTCTATTTTTTAGATCCCAGATCAGGGTTGTTGTTCTTTTCTCCTTTCAAATAATTGTGGATTGAGTCTTTTTCATGTTTCCAGACTGTCACACAGATGAAAGGGCTGCTCTGTGGGGGCACTGACTGAGTAGTTCCATGGAAGTAGTTGAGATTTAGTGCCTTGCTCAATGGTCTTTGTTGATGAGCAACTCTGCTGCTCTCAAGTGGTCTTTCTTCCACCCCTACCCACTGGAAGATTTCAATCCCTCCTTTGAAGCCATAGTGACACCAGTGACTCCATATCCATCATGCAGATGAAATATTTACAAAGATTGTCAAACCCCAAGCCATGGATGACAGCTCAGATGAAAGTGTTGGTGGAGGCAAAAACAGAGCAGAGGAATGAAGAGGATGACACACAACATAGTAGCGAGGTTAAGATCTCAGAGGTACAGGCGGATGTAGCCTAACAACTGAGAGGTCTAGCAGGACCAACAGAACAGGGCTTTCCAGATGTTAGCTAGTGATTTACATAGGTAACCACTTGACTCTCACATGAAATGGATAGTTAAACATAATTCTACACTGAAAAGCACAAGATAAATTAAAAAATCTCTACTTATCTTTCTTTGAGATGCAAATTCAGTGTTTTTTTACAAGCATAACACCATTGAAAACAAAAGTACAGACATGCTGGTGTGAAGCTTTAATGACTTTTTTTTTAATGTGAGGCAGAGATGGGGAGTGACAAAGTACAAATAATTTGTTACTGTACTCAAGTAGATTTTTCTGATCTTTTTACTTTACTGTTTTTATGGCGACTTTTTACTTTTATTCCTTACATTTAAACACGGATATCAGTACTTTCTACTGCTTACATTTTAAAAATGTGGCTTGTTACTTTAGTTTTGTATAAGAGGTCGTTGCTTCTCAGTCAGAATCTTATTAACTTGGAGTCTCTGTCACAATAATCATACATGTGATGTTTTAGGCCGATTGGGAGACATCCATTTAAAAGGTAGGCAATGGCATATATAGAGCCTTTGTCCATGTCCACTGAAGTTTCTCAGCTTGCACTCTTGTAACATGTGTGTGGTCCAGGTAGCTTTGCATAAACAATGGCTACTTTTACTTTTATACTTTGAGTAGATATCCAAGCCTGTACTTTGTTACTTTTACATGAAAAAGCTAAATCAGTATTTCTACTTTTACCAGAGTATTTTTAACACACATATCTGCACTTCTACTTGAGTACGGGGAGTGAGTACTTTTGCCATCTCTGATATGAGGTAAGTAATGCATTTATATTGTGCGTTTCATATTATACAACTATAATATAAAAACACAGCACAATTATTGATAGACAAAGCTAAAGCAAACCAAAACACAAGACAGAAATGAAGACTTATAAAAAAGGCTTGCCTCTAAATAATGTATCTACTTTTAACCCTCTGATAAATCATCATAGGTGTTCTTGCTCTCGTTTAGTCAAAAAGATGCATTTTGATCACCTGTTTTATTCACATTGTTAATTTGGGCATGAAACAATCCAAGTGGAAATCCCAAGTTGCTAAATTTGTCACTAGTCACTTTTTGAAATAACATCGCTAAGAGGGTCTGAAAAGTCACTAAACCTAGCGTTGAAGTTGCCAAGTTGACAACACTGCACGACTACACTGCTGTGGTCAGAAGATATGGGGAGAAAACATGCACAGGGGCATGGGCTTTTTTTACAGGTCAAAACATTTGACACACAAGTATTCTCTTCTTGGATTGGATGCACCCTTGAGTCTGTCAAGACACAACATCAAATACCTCATCATTGAACAAGTGGACTCCCCCTGCACGTATGCTGCTACCTACTTTTTTATTGGTCATCCACCATGAGACCAAATTGGACAGCATGGAGAAGTCAGAGAGAAAAACGGTGTATTTAGACAAAATCCAGCCATGGTGAGATCACGGTGCTGCAAAACCAGGGCATTTAGCAATAAAATCAAACAGTAAAAGCGGGATGTTGATTTTAGGCAGAGAGACAGCTTTACATTGAAAGCCCAAAAAGAAAGAAAATGACTCATTGTTACAGAGCTTTCCCATAACAATGGACTGATAGCTCTATCAAGGCCTTTGTGTGCCATCATACTCTCAATGGGAGCACAAAACGATCTAACTGAGAGTGTCTCTAATGGGATGAGCCCTAATGCCGCATGACTTTCCTTCCTTGTAGCCTGCAGCGATTTAGGATCTCTTTGCTCCTTCTTGCTCCAGATTTACCTTCTTAAGAAAATGACAGAGGACAAATGGAGCTCAGAGCACATTCTTTCAGGAAGACTTAAAAATAACTTCAATATATCTTCCTGAAACTATTCAGCTGTTGAGGTGTTTTTCAGTAAACCAACAAAAATTCATGATCCTATCAAGGTCCGATATCCTGCTTTAAATGACTTCTCTTCTTGGTATCAGCTGTCTTTACAGGTAAACATGCAACCCTCCCCCTCCGCTTCCATGTCTGGTCATCATCAACCATGGCAACTTGAGTCTCTTTCCGGATGACAGCTCCTTCGTTTGGTCTTTGGGTTCCTTCTCCACCATTAGTGTCTAGCCTCCATCGGGGGGAATGTATCTGGCTTCTCTACCCCTTTAAATATCTATAACTATGAAGTCTAATCCCCAAAGACTGTACATTTCATATTATGCTTACGTACAATAAATATTTGCATATCTGCAACAAAGTCTCCCCTGACTGAAAGTGTATTGCCTCCTCTAGTGCTGTGAAAGCACATTCTTCCTTTTCTTGTTCTTCCAATGAGGCACTTGTGGAAGTGATGACAGAGTGCTGCTCATGTGTCAAGAAGGGCATCATTCACAGAGCAGCAAAACTGTGGTGACTACTGTGGAGAATGAAAATTGGGCCCGTATTAAGCCTGTCAGCTGTAACAAACAACGTGCATTGTCAATTTGGTCCACTAAAAGTGTTTTTTCTGCAACTGGCAGCCTCAGATTATTATTGTAAGTGTCTGACAACATTATGGAAAGGATCCCTACAGAGATAGGCCTTTTCAAAACTTCCAACCTGAAACAGCTCTCAGGTTGCCATTTAAAAAAAGGAATATTTTTAGTGTGTCTAGAGCCAACTCATTTTACATATGAATTGGTCAATTGTGTTTTTATTTCAACCAAATTTAGAGTTGTGATGGTTGGAGAAGTGGAAAAACAACCCCAAAACGGCTTTTCATAGATTTAGTTTGTTTCTGCCAACTTTGAATGAAGTGTATTTTATACAATGTTAAAATTAGTTTCTTTACATGGGGTCTGGTGGCTTTAGCAAATGCAATTTCACATGTTTTAAAAAAAAAAAATTCTTCTAAATACTGAACTGATGTAAAAGATTATTGTTCCCATCAATCACTTATACAAAAACATAGGAAAATAGGATCCAGGTTGAAAAAAAAAAGTTTGTTACCCTTTCAAAGAGAGTTTCCCTTCAGGACATCATAATGTTTCACTGTGCTGTCTTCAAATGTTTCATACAAATTTCTAGGTGTGTCTTAGTAGTGTGTGTGTGTGTGTGTGTGTGTGTGTGTGTGTGTGTGTGAGGGAGTGTTTGAGACAGAGTGGGAGCAAGAGAAATCAAGAGTCATGGCACAATGATATGTTGTAATCTGGGTTTAAATTGCATTCGTCTGAGTAAAAACTGGCAGGGGGCTAGAAAGTATTGTAAACAACAATCAAATGGCAGGATACTTAATTTTAATATCTACTATACCTGCAATTAGTATCAAATAAGCCTGTAATGGTCACATGTGACCCTACGTTAGGGCTGCACGAGATGAGGAAAATGTGTGATACGCGTTAACTTAGTTGTTTAATATCACAATATCAATATTACTTGCAATAAATGAACAGATATTAAAGTGTACTTAATTCTCCCTTTTTTTTGCTTTCAGTATTTTGTTTGAAAAACAAAACTTGTTTCACGTTGAATTCAAAACAAGTCAATGAAAATTATTTCGAACATTTTATTAAACTATTTGATTGGCAATAACAGGCACCACTAAAAAAAAAAGGAAGACAATTACACTAAGTTCTTTCAACTAACAAAAACAATCTTGTAGGGTCTGTTGCAATATGTTGATATGTACTGTGTTTTGCACCAGTTAATTTTGCAATGACCAAAAAAAAGATATATTGTGCAATCACTTGCTTACTACAAGTGCAATAATAATCTATTGTAGTTTCATGTGTGTTTTCAACTTTCTCCAGCTTGAACCGTCTTTGGGGGCAAAATTCAGCCACAGCAAATGGATCTGTATGCAACCTCATTCCATTAATGCATGTTACTAACTCGACTTCTTCCCTTTGCCGGAGTCTTGTGCTCTCTCGCCCCACTCCTCTCTCCTCCTGTCACTTCCTGCAGGTGTTTCTGACTGGGGTTGGAGTCACCTGCTGCCTCCATTTTCCTGCTCGACACTCTCGGCTACAATTATCCATCTCTCTCTCTGTCTGTCTGGCTGTCTGTGTCTCTATCTCTTCCTCTCACCCCGGCCGATGACCTCCCACCCTGAGCCATGGTTCTGCTCAAGGTTTTTTGCCTCTTAAAGGAAGTTTTTCCTTGCCTCTGGCACCTAGTACGGTCCAGTTCTGCTCTTTTATGAAAAGCACAACGAGACAAGTGTTGTGATTTTGCGCAAAATAAATAAAATTGAATTGAATCTCACTTTACCCCTAGGTAAAAGTGACATATGCAATGATTTTATTTCCCACAGTCCTCTCTGTGCCTTATTGCCAATCCAAAGGTAGGACCAGAAAGCTAGGCCAACATTACTGGCAAATTACATTTCTACACTACTAATTACATTTATAAATCACTTTATTTTTTATAAATGTAGGCACTAATGGTATGGTTATGGTAAGGTGGCAACAAATGCTTTATCTCCAGCCCAAACAAGTCAAGAGAGGAGGCATACATATGAAGCTGTGTGAGGTGTATACAGGTAGTCTAGTTCAGTTAGGAGCTGCTGGATGAAACCTTAGATTCTCCCGCCAAAATGACCCGTCTGTGTTAAAATACTCTTAAAATTTCTTATGTGTTGACCCCCCCAAAAAATAAAAGCTAAAAAAATTTCAAAAATAACTGTAAAACTAAAGTTAATAAGTTAGTGTCAAAAACCTCCAAAAAGCGTCAAGTGTTGAAAGATGGGACAAAAAAGTAAGAAAAAGTTAAAAACATTACTAAAAAGCCTCAAAAGTGTTAATTTTCAATTTTGACAGGAAGACAACACAAGGGTTAAATGAAGTCTCTCCTATTTGAAATGTTTGCGTGTCACTTTGTTAATCTCTTCTTAAATATACTGTAGCGAGCGATAGAGAGTGAGCTGTGCCCAGCATGCCGCTCAGCGGTGTAACAGTTAACTCCTCAGTACACTACACATTATGTACTGTAATGTTAATTTAGATTTTCCACAGTACATAATGCACTACTAATAAATATGTCCCGCAGATCACAAGAGCTCTACACCAAGTGTGACAAGTGTGAAGTCGACTGGATGAACGGTTATCAAGAAAACAAAGGACATACAGACAGATCCTTCTTCCATTTTGGTTAGAGTTCACCCAATTAAAATTTTGGCTTAATGTTTCAGCTGAAACCATGTCAACACAGCACAATCAACATAACACCCATCAAATTGGCTGGCACAGTTCCATGTCAGTCTTCTTAATACAGCTGCAAGGATCTTCTGAGGTCTAATACGAGTTTTAAAGACAAAGAAAACATGCACTATAAACAGAACCCAATAAATAACTTACATCACTCATGATAACACAGAATAAATTATGTTTTTCATTCTGCAATATGTACTCTTGAATCTCTCTTCCCTTGTTGATATGCTGCCTTCATCATGCCTATGGAGATGGAGTAACATTTAACTGCAGTACTGTTAATTGTGCATTAAGTTTTTGTTCGGCCACCTGGAGGCATCAAGGGTGGAGACACCGCATTTAAAGGACAAATCCGGCGCAATAATGAACCTAGGGGTTAAGAACACTTGTATAGAGTTCAAACGTTTTCTGCGATTTGTTTTCATGATAATCAAATGTGACTAGTTTTATCGCAAACCGTTAATTACCTAATAATGCTAGTTGTCTGGGCATGGGTAAATAAAAAATAAATAAAAAAAAGTATTTTATTACCAGTAACAATTCTCAAACAAATTGCACCACACTTCCACGGTAGTATAACAAGGGTTCCTATATGTACACGGAAACATTGAGAACTTTGTAAGTGTGCAGACCGTTTATTACATTATAGTTTCGAAAGACACGTCACGTATGCAGGCGGATGTCATCTTGGGAAAAAAAGAGGAGCTGCAGCAATGTGCAAAACAAAAATATGGTGTCCGTTAGCAGCTGTAGTATTTTTGTCTGCTTTCAAATTCAACAGCAATCCATATTTGGCCATTTGGGGCAAAGTCAGGAACATTAACAACAAAACTTTCTAAATCTTGATTTTGTTTTCTCCATACCACAGTAGATATGGACATGTCGGGCATCCTTAAAAATGTGAGTAGCTGTAGTATTTGAATCAGCTTTTCAGTTCAACGGGAAACCATATTTGGCCACATGAAACCAAATGAACGTATTCTTTTACAGCCCTTAAATACAATTTTGAATTGTAAATGAGCATAATATACTGTAAGCACTTTAATTTTTGTTGTTTATTTAAGCTAATTCAGGGTGAGTGCCTTAAAAAAGAAGATAAGTGAAACATCAAGAAGACATGGGAACCTCTGTGTGCAAATTATGTCATTTTCATAAGTCAGAAACGGAGATAGCCCAGCTGTAGAAAACAACACTATAAATGCCGTTTTCACAGGATGATTGATTTGTAGGAGCTGGTACTCTTTAAAAAAAGGCTGGGGTCTAAATGCTGGTGCATGATGTATTCCACATCTTATCTTTTTACCAAGCTGAAGAAGGACATTAAGACTTTCTATTTCCCCCATCATTAATTGATAAGATGTCATCATTTTATCAAGGCTTCAGCGTTAATATTTTATTCTGGGGGAAAAAAAAGGTGAAATTGTGAACCAGCCTGAATGAAAGGGAGCCATGTTGTTGCTACCTTTGGATGATTCCGATGGAAACTAAAAATAAATCCAAATGTCAGTGATTGATTTTTGGCTGGAGTTGAATTTAACCACTTGCTAAATTGGGCTCTTATAATTAGTGGTGAGAGATTACATGGACATTCTCTTTCTCCTGTTGGGGGGTGAGTAACACTTTGGCACAGTATTCTACTGAATAAATTCCCATGTTCTGGATGTATTTGTGAATGTTCCAATCGAGGGATTTCAGAACACAAAGCATATTATACCTGGTAAATCACTTGTTATTCATTTGAGTATAAGAAAGTTATATTATCTTTTTGACTATAATAAAGTTTGAGCTGGAAAAAGAAATCTCAGACTTCATCACTCACACACATCATGTTTACAGCTCACATTTATTATCACCCCAATGAATACATTTGCTTATCGGCTTAGAATTTCAGACTGTATCAGGTAGGCTTGTTTAAATACCATTTTACAGCTCCTTGCTATCATTTTACAGGAATTAAAGTTTTCTGTTTCTACAATGGATTTCCGTCACTTTGATTTTAGAAATGCTATCTTAGATTGATGCAGATCAATATCTGGATCACTTTTTCAAAGGCAATTACAAATATTAGGTCTGTTGAATAAATGTGAGCTTTGTGATGTTTAATGTTTACAGACCTAATAATATTTTTGAAAACTTCCTGTGTCTCAATCAGTGACAGCTCAGGAAGATGTGTCAGCCATGATGAAGCCTGTAGCCTGTCTACAGCCTAGCTTGTCTCATTGGCCTAAAGAACAGTCTTAACATTTATGGACTATGGTGACACAATTGAGATAGCTAGCCCAATGGGTTCCACTACTTGCTGCCTCGATGTTCCTGCTCGACACACTCTACTACAATTCTCCATGTCTCTCTCTTTTTGTCTCACTCCGTTTCTCTCACCCCCAACCCGTTGAGGCAGATGACCGCCCACCCTGAGCCATCGTTCTGATCGAGGTTCCTGCCTCTGAAAGAAAATTTTTTTCTTGCCTCTGTCGCCTAGTGCTTGCTATTGGTGGGGACTGTTGCGTTTCTGTAAATAACATCACAAAGTACAGTCTAGACCTGCTATTTTATGAGAAGTGCAATGAGATAACTGTTGTTGTGATTTAGCACTATAAAAATAAAATTGAATAACATTGACTTAATCAAAGATTGTACAAAAAACAGGGAAATCCTGGGAGCACAGAGCTTGGCACAAACTGACACAGGGAGACACGACAGGAACAAAACTCAATGATCTGACACAGGACAAGAGGAACACAGAGACTAAATACAGAGCGTAACGAGGTAACAGGAGGCAGGTGACACAAGGGCTGGGAAACAGGTGGAAAACACCAGGCAATCACAAGAGTGGGAAAAACCCAAAAGACAGGTTGTAAAACAAGATGAGGCAAGACAGAAAACCAGACCATCAAAATAAAGCATGAAAAACAGACAACAAAAATAAGACAAAACACCAAAAGCAAAACATCACCAGAGTAGCTGAGGAAACAATCAAGCAAAGATGGTGAGTGGATCCGGGGAAGTACTGAGTTTGATTGTAGATGGCTGGGAGGTGTAGGCGGGGGGAGAGGTGATGATGGAATGTCAAACAGGTGTGTGTAGTCAGCTGGCAGCAGTAGGCAGGAGGGCAAGGGGGGGAAAACACAGGAACAGGAACTAGAAAACAAAACAAAAACTCACAGCCAGGGTAAGAGGAGCGGCCAAGGAACTGTAGTGACGGACACACCAAGGGTAGAAATGGCAAAGCTCAAAAAAATGCAGCAGCCGTTTAACAGAAGTGAGGTTGGGCCAGTCAACCATGGCTTGGATCTTGGCCGGGTCAGTACAGAGCCGCACACTCTCAATTATGAAACCCAGAAACTGTACGGATGGGACACGGAACTCACATTTTTCTGCCTTGACGAATAACCTGTTCTCCAGAAGCCGCTGCAGCACTAAACGGACATGTTGGACTGGGTCGGAGGAGAAGATCAGGATCGTGTTTGTGTTATGATGCATAGACAGCCTTATAGACTATTTTGATTTGACTTTTAACAACAATAGGTTATGCATGCTGACCTAAAATAATAATGCAATTAAAACTTTGCTATAAATTATTATTAATTTCATAACACATAATCCGGAACCAGTTCCATTGAATGCTAATGTCATGATTTGTGTGCGTCTAATGGTAACCGCTATTTGGCAAGGCCACTAGCCGCCATGGATGCATTGTTGCTAAGCACAGAGACTGACATGTCTGAGATAAAAAAATGTAAAAATAAATGAAAATGGGCTTGTCTATTAGAAACAGGGGAGTATGGTAAGCCATACTGGTCATTATGTAAAAAATGAAAGTGCCAGGGGTTTGCTTTAGTGTGGATTAATGCAAAAAACTTTATATGGAAGCAATGGGGAAACGATTTTAGCCCGACACCTCTTGTCACGCCCTCTCCAGATTGCTTTTATCAAATGCACAGACCTCCTAGATGAGCACCCACGGCTTGGCTGCTCATTGGAAAATAGGTGTCGGTCAAACTCCAAACAGCCATGCTGTCTTTAAATGCTGATGAAGCAAGAAATGGAAATATGGACAAGATCTTGAACGTTCTGATTTGATACTTTGATGAGGAAATGGGAAAATGTGTCAACACACCACAAGTGAATATCACCGATGCATCAACCCTCACTCACACATTGACTTATATTCTCTAGTCCTACAGTCTAAGCTGGAGTCAGGTTGTTTCCATATAGTTGGACAACTGCTGTGTAATGATAAGGAAAAGTTATCGGGTAGAAACCAAATTCAGGAGAGAAAACCCATCACTCCTCAACATAAGTGGAGCCATGGTTCATATGGTGTTAAATGCAGCCAAGGCACTTTTGAATCCTTTCCAAGGATTTGTGGGATTTTGCTCAGAAGTCTACTCAAAAATAAACATTTCCCAAACAGATAAACATTTTTGCCGATGTCCAAACTTTACTTCATTTAGAGAAAAGAGCCTGATCATCAGCAGCAGGTTTCTTCAAATGCTGAAATTGTGTGACAAAATAAAGGACCTTTATCAGAAAAAATGTAGCCATTTCTGTTGCCTTGCTTTCAACTTAATGTGTAGGCCCTTTGATTTTTTACTGATACACATGGCTTGTCAACCAGGTTCTTGATGAGCATGCAGCTACATCTGATGAGTGGCCCAGAATATTTCTTCTGCAACAGCAAATGGCAAAATCCACAAAAAAGCTTAACAGATGTGAACAAAAACCAGAAGACACAAATCTTATATACTTTTCACAGAATTCAACAAGCTCACAGTCTTGATTGATTTACGTATATCGAGGTATGTTCAGTCAACTTTTTATTGAAGGAGATGTGTTATATAAGTCGGAAACCCAACGAGTCCTACAGATCATTGTTCACAGCAGGGTTGCTTGAGTCCCTGACTGACAGTCACTGCTCTGAAGGGATTTGGAGTGTGACCTCTTTTAGTACTATTAATAGGTTGCACACCTTTTAAAGAGCAATAATAAAACCAACAGAAATGGAAAGTGTGGGCAAGATAGCATGAGATGAGCCCAAATTGTCAGCCAGTATAATGAGTGGGCCCCTGACAATGAACAATGCAATCTCCAAAGTGCCAGCTCAGGGTTATACTCTTCTATAATCTAAAAATCAGTAATGTAGTTTGACTTGATGGCATGATGGAATTCTTTAGATAATTAATTTGTTTTGGGTTCCTTTGAAAGTGACTCTTATTATAGAGAAACCCCCCCCTTCCCCCTTCAGAATAGGGCAAAACAGCCCAGGGAAGGTGGTGGTCTCCGGAAGAGGAACAACTTAGGTCAACCCAGATAGGGCGAGGGGGGGACAAAGACAGAAGATGGTCGCAGAAGACAGCAGGACTCTGGAACAGAGAACTCAGGGCAACAGGAACCGTGAACAGAGAACATGGGGAAGGCAGAACCCCTCAGACGGTTGAGCAGAACGGCGAAGTAAATTCTTTGTCAACCAGGCAGATGAAGGGACAACTGGGCTAGAGCCAGGCAACAGGTCAGCTGGGCTGAAGACAGGTGACGGATCTGTTGGTCTAGAACCTGGTTTAGGGACAGCTGGTCCAGGGTCTGATGACAAGGCAACAGGAACATGGGTTGGCCGACTGAACATTCACACGAGACAACACAGGGATACTAATCCCAGAACACCCTCCGGGTCCGGACCAAAAACAGATCTTAGCACAGGTTCTCCCCACCTCTCCCAACTTCCAAAGTCCAGTCAATGTGAGGGTTGTGTTTGAGGATTCATGGGAACACAAGGATAATCCAAAATCAATTATCTCAGTATGTTGATCAAGAAAAACCAGGGTCACAAAAGTGGACTGATGAGTTACCGAGTTAGCGCTGTGGCCCTCAATGGTGCAGGCAGCGTACAGAGTTCAGTCCCAACCCTCTGGCAAGCGCAAAGTCCTTGAGGCTAACATTAGCCCCGGAATCCACCATCACCACCTGAGTACTGGAGACCCCAGAGGAAGACAGTTCCAGTGAACATGGGGCAAGAGAGACCACCAGAAACTGCAGCATGGCCCACCAGGATCCTTTCCCTCACTTGCGAGTCCCTCCTTCATACTGACTGATGAAATGACCCAGCTGGCTGCAGTAGATACAAGTTCCTTCCCAGATTCTCCTGTCTCTCATCAGTTGCATAGGCTCCTCACCCATGCAAGCTGGAAGTGAGCTGAGTTGAAAACGCAAATTGTTGTCACGTACGGGCCCTGTTCATGTTGCAAGATTTTAATTTTAAAATTTTAACAGCATTTTGTGTCTGTTTAGAGACCCAAAGGCACTCTAAAACTTGCCCCAACGACTGCGGACTGCCGACTTTAGCTCAGTGGAAGCACTTAGAGGACAACGAGCAAGAATTCCGAAACGGAATCGAAGATGGCTGCGCCCTGTGTGACTTGTAAGTATGATTTGTTTTCATTGTTTTTGGACCGCTTTGGTTGTTTAAAGGACGATTTCAATCACTCGTATTACTGCGATACCTTACCTTGTATCCCTGCCTGTGGGTATGGGAATCGATCTTGAATACTGAATGAAAACTTGTTTCAAACGGGTGTTACAAAACGTGGCTAGCAATGCTAAGAGAAGATAAACTAAAACATGAAACAAGTAAAAATGTTAGATGTTTAAAAGGCTGCATTTTGATAAGGTGGGGTAAAAATCATAACCATAATCAAAAAACGTAATGTAAGTGCTAGAAGCTTGTAGGATTGGCTTGCACCTAATTTACTTCAACATGATATAGTGTAGCCTACATAAACAAACTACGGTTGTATTAGAAAAGTGCTACCGGTCAGCGCTCACGCAACAACAGCTTTCCTGGTTGCGTCCATGTTTTTCTCCAACTCATACCAGAACATATAACGTGTGGAAGTGACGTCATATCCAGTTTTTTTTTTTTTTTTACTTTGGTCTCCAGCAATAAACTTGCTCCATAGTCATAGTTTGCATGTTTACACAAACACCACCGCTCTAGATTATTATTAGTAGTAGTAAAATTAGTTCAGAGTTTAGAATGCCAGCACAAGGTGAGGAACATCTGGCCGAAAATGAGGGACATCTGGCGGACTACCAGTGGCACCAGAGTGATTCCCAAATGAATCATGGTAAATTTGAACAATGGATTGTGAAACCTCTGTGATATTGTAATTTCTTTAAATATGGGGGTGTCATGTGTTTAGGAGATAAGAAAATAAAAAGTTGACAGAACAATGTAGGCTGAGGGGATATATATAAATCCAATAAGTCTGGTTTAATAAAATTCCTCCTGTGCCAATGTGACTGTGATTTTCCTTCGGCACTGCAGCCAAAAAGGCCACCAGGTGAGTCATTTAATCTTCAATAATAGTAAATAAAGCCGACAGAAAGAAACCCTCACAGAGTAACTCTATTTTCTTATTTCTATCTCATTCTCCGACCTTCTCTATCAATTGATTTGAAAAAAAACAACCAAATACGATACACTAATTTAGTTTGGCACAGCACGGCTCTCCGGCCTCCAGACATTTTGATAAGAAATCATGACCCCATCATTTTGTGCTGCGTTTTGGAAATGATTGCATCCCGAGTTACCTACTTTGCATTGCCTGGATCCATAAATATCTATGTAAAAATTTAAATGTAAACAGGTAACTCATTCTCAGCACGCTTTCCGTGGAATGTTTAGAGTGTATATTCAATTGAGAGCACAGAGTGCTCCAGATTAGCCTTGTGTCTCCATCTATTGGGTTCACTCTTTTTTTCAGGGAGTACAATTCCCAAATGTACACATAGGGCTACAGTTAAATGAACAAGCGTTGTCCTTGAATTGATAATACCTGGAGCTGAATACATTTGATGTGTTTTTGTATAACAACTGAAACACACTGGGCTGTGCTTTTTTACTAGTGCAGGCTGAAAGAGGAGCGAACGGGGGCATATTTCACAATTGTATTAGGTTAGGTACACAAACATTTCTATTCAAAAGTGCTATCGTGTAACACAGAAGTACACTATGAGGACCATCTTAATGTTCCGAACAATCCTGCATTCCACTTTGTAAGTAAAAAAGAAAAAGGTGCTTGTTTTAATACAATTGAGATATTTATTGGGATAATTGCGGACTGGGGGAAAACCCTAACCCTAACTGGGAGTGACTGGGAAAATCTGGGTTGATAAGTGACAAGTGTACAACTCATTTTCTTTTATTTCAACAGTTACTCTCAAAGTTTCCCTAAGCAAGGTTTGCTTCAGTTTAATCAGGAGCAGCTAGGTTAAAGATAAAATCAAGATGTTTGACACAGACTGTAGGCAAACATGGCAGTACACTTGTCTGAGGATGTTATATTTTGTGTTTCTTTCCACAGTCTTACTATTTTTCATTTGTAAGATTGAATGCCAATGCTGGTTCCAAATAATCACACACACTATTTCCATGTGTGTGTGAGCACGGCCCACAACATTTAATTTGTTAGCCATGTTCTCGCAAATGTACAAATGCTTGCCTTACAGCTCTCTTGCTAGTTAGCTAGCTTAGCTATGTTCCACGCCACATGTAATGCTATCTTACCTTCTGTGTTTCATCCAGGGTTTTTCTATAAGCGAAAGAACGAGCAAGACCTGTTGCTTGTGTGAGTAATGTTTGGGGTAATTACGTTTTTTTAGTTTTCTATTTTCAACTGTTTTCTGTCAAACTGAGACTTTCAAAATGATCTTCTAAATTGACAAACATATTCATGGCTCAATTTAATAAGTAAACATTTTCTCCCGTGGTGGCCCACTGGAAGGGGAATGACTTTCCCTCTCTATGTGACAGTTCTTTGTTCAAACTTTAACAGTGGCTGTATGACGCCACTGTGCAGCACCTGTGCCGTTTTCTTCATGTGATCTCACAGTAGCTATAAGTAACTTTCAGGTTGTGTTGATTGTTGCGGGCAGTTGTGACAAAAGCGCTAGTGTTTTTACCACACCGGCTGTCGTAAAGCTCTTTTCTTCAGGGTGCTTTTTTCCCACTGTATTAAAGAGCTAGCGTTACAGGAGGAGCAATGAATGTTTTGTTCTGACCGAAAATCATTCATTGACAATACAATAATTAGTTACAGAAACATTGTTGCATTTCAAGTGTTGCATGTAGTCTTAGCCTACTTTGGATGTCTTGTTAGCTAAAGCGGATAACATTAGACTGTAAAAATTTACAGTAACTTACTGGCAACAATTGGCCAGAAAGTCACTGTAAATTATTTTACAGTGAGGGTACCGTACTTCCATTTACAGTATTTTATGTATTCACTGTGACAAAACAATTAAACACAGATAAAAAAAGTAAAAATACAGTAGTTTACTTTACTATTTAAAGTACTGTAGAGGCTATATTGTGATTTTGTTTTACAGTAATGCTTTGACTACTGGGATTTCAACTGTAACACTTACACTACTGTGATGTCATATCGACAAGGTTTTTATGTAAAATTTACAGCATTCCACTGTAATAACCATACAATAGTGTTACTGCAAAATCAAAAGTAAATAACTGCAGATTTCACAGCCATTATTAACAATGTATCACTGTCACTTTGACAAGAGCCAAAGTATTAAAAGTTTGTTAAAGCAACCAACGTAATAACTTACTATTAACATAGACCGTTACAGGGGGACAAGGGAAAAGACAATAGCAGGCCACGGACTAATATAATTAAAACATCCATGTCGAATGTAAGGGGGATGTATTCAATGTTGGCTAATGATGTCCGACCACATCACGCATTGTAAAGTTTTTTTTAAAATGAAATTTGCATATTACGTACCCGAGGGACAATTGCAGGTGGGTTTTATATCTTTTACAATCCCGTATTTGTCTCCCTCTGTTGATAGCCCGACCGACAATGCATGGAGTTATTGCCTGTTGTCTGAAATCTCCAGCTTCCTTTTAGCTGACTCAACTGGATATGCTTACACAGGCTTTACGTGTTACAAAGAAATCTGTGACCCATCAGAATGTGTTACTGTAGCTGCGTCCGCCTGCCACAAAGCATTGTGTGACTGCGTGGAAAAAATGAAACCCTGGCAAAGGCCTTAATAATAGCTATTTAAAATTGCCTTCTTTTTACTGCTTGTTGTCATTTAAGACCCTAAGTCACTTAAGTCACTTTAATTAATTTGTTATCTGTGTGTCGGTTGGAAGGGGATACAACTGGAAGTGATTGAGTCATGGTTCCTCACAGACTATTGGACATTAAGGTATGTGAAAGACTGTGAATGTTAATTAATTTGACATGCTGTGACTCATGCTTGAACTCACTTTTGTCCTACTAATTCACTTTTTCAGTATTCAGCTAATACCGTTGCCTATAGTAAGCTAAATAAAAAGGTTTACTCGTGCTTCAGTTGAACAACTGGAAATACACACAAAGATACACACTCTCACATAAGAGCACCTGCTGCAGATTGTTGTCCCATCAATCATTCTGCCACGGAGGAGGGCAACGTTTGACAGTAACAGCAAACAACACTAGTTCCTAGAGAAAAACAAAGGAAGTGAGGAGAGAGCGTATTGACGAACCACTAACAGTGTCAATATACCACCAAATCTGCAATAAAAGTTGCAATATTTGTAAGGACTTTATGATAATAAGAAAGATAAAATTACCTTTGACTTTCAAATATGCAGATTTGGAAATTGATCTTGCCTTTACTAGTCCAAACGGACTGTGATCCTGGTAATCATTACTAACGTTGCGAACAACAAGCCAAATACAACTGTGAAGTGGCATCTTGTTTTCACGGTGATTATCCATTGAAGAGTACATTTATCAAACGCATGAAAGCTCCTTTTATCACACTAGACACCACACAGAATATGTTTACCACGTACACGCTGTGTTGCATTTTGGTAAGTCTGAACAAACACAAGCACAGTAATCCTGTGACAGGGCTGGGAGCCTCAGTCTACACAGCAACAAGAGAAGATATATTTTCTGAATCGCCAGCAATGTGTCAAATGCTTTTATTTTATACTTTTGAACCTTTATTTGAGTCCTGCAAACTGAAACAGTGAGAACCTAAAGTTCCCATGAGAATAGCCTCAGTTTTGTTTAATCTTAACAATAGAATTATGTAAAAATTAGGCAGTCAGACAAGGTTGAGCACCTCAAGACAAAGTCTTTAAAAGAGTCTGTTGCATTTATAGGACTGTACACTTTGAATTCCAATAGTTGATTAAAGTTAGAATATTTTATGCATTTCTCCCTATTTTAATGAAAAACTCAATCCAGGGGTAGGCGCTGGGCAGATTTACAGTTTGCATACTTGTTTGAAAACGTGTGACACGTACTTTTTCTTATTATTATTCAAACTGTTTGCATAAGAATGCCATATCATACTGATCACTACAACCAAGATAACCATGGAGCCATCGTCTGTCCTTGTGAAAGGCACAGGATGTTTCCAAGGGCAGAGCAGGCCGGGGTGATTCACATATCCAATGAGATAAACTGACAACATTGACTTTTTTATGACTTTGTATTAACATCCATCTTGTATAAATAAGCGGCTGTTGAGGGCTTACGTTAGGCTTTTTCTGTGCTATTCTGTGGTGTGAAAAACTGTGGCAACTGTCTCCTCGTGTTCACAAGTAAAAAGCAACTTTGATATAACTTCAGTGGTCTTGGTCTATTCTTGATAATGAAATTGTTTTAACATTTTCTTGAACCTTTGCTCTAACTGGTACTTTTTAAGTAAAATCTAATTGGTTGTAGCATTTGCTAATAGTGGGATGACAACTCAAACTGGAAATTGACTTAGCCTTGTTGGTCCTCTCAGGTACAGGTGCATTTAACCTGAAATCACTTATTGCACATTGGTCGCACAAACACAAATTATTATGTGACTTCCTAAAACAGCCACTGAGGGAAAACCCTTGTGTAATTGCATTCTTAAATCCTTATGGCATTATATGTCACTGTCATTCGTTCAAAGGCACAGCTTTGGCAAATTTAAGACCATTATAATGCGTTCATTTATCTCAGTCCAACTAACTGTGCTTGGCATTACTGCCTACTTTTGAATGTGCAAAATGTACATGCAATCCCATCCATAAAATGAGCCACCATACAGAAAAAGAACTCTGGCAGCAGATGGTGACTATTACCCAAAGTTGTTTGCATGATATCTGCAGTGCAAAGTGAAACGAGAGGAGTTTAATTTCAGAACGACAAGGGGGCAATTTTCCGGAATGAAGACGTGATGTTACCTACTACTTCCCTTCTCAAGCTGTGTCCTGGTGACACAAAGCCATGCCTCTTCACAGCTAATGAAGCGCTGCAGCTGTCCAACAGCAATGCTACTGCAGAGCAGGGCAGAGTAAGAGGGAAACATTTAAAAAGGACAGATTTAACCTTTAGTTAGTATTCACAACAGCCCTAATTAAGGATCATATCGACATGGAGTAGTGTTCAGTAACAGCTATATGTCCTTTTTTTTCTGACACTCTACAGCTACAATTTATAAACTAATTACAACATTACACTGTCTTGCTTACATATACTGAACAAAATCATAAACACTTGTTTTTTCCCCCGTTTTTTCATTACCTGAACTCAAAGATCTAAGACTTTCACTATGTACACAAAAGGCTTTCAACAAAGCTAGGGTAGCAGAGCTCAGCCCTCTGGCTTACTTCCACTCCATTTTCATTTTCCTTTAGTACGCCGTCTGGGTTTGCAGTATATTTGCGGGTATTCCCCGGCCGAATATTTGGCTGCCCAATCAGCGAGCAGCAGAACGATAATGGCGGTGGAAAAAGATGTGAGTATATTCAAAAGTTAAAGCCCAAGCAAGAACAATCTTTGCTGATTTAACGCGGTTAAGCAAAAGTTAGATTTTTCAGTGGTGAAGGAGTTAGCTAAGGCTAACGCTAGCAATGCTAAGCCGACGTCACAACCAAACTGGCTCTGGGCAGATCCAATAGTTATAATTCACAATGTCACTGGCGCTTTCAGTTATTTTTAATCATTGTCTAATTTTAGTTTAGTTTAATTTTATTAACCAGATCTTTATGAGATTTTGTTATATAGAATAGTGGCGGTTGTACTTTGTTTCTGTCATTTTTTTTCTTTTTTATGTGCTCTAGTGCAATTACACAGAATTATCTTTGTTCAGTTTTTATTGACTTGGTAATCAATGATTGACAGAGGAGGGTCATTAAAACTTGTGCAATGTAATGTAATGTAGGGTGGATTGTATGTTGTATGTAAGTGTAAAGTCTATGTGTTAATAATGTTTACAGCAGCCTTATGAAAAATTTCCCTCAGGGGAAAATAAAGTTGATCTTGTTCTTGAATGTTAAAATTTTCTGGAGATATGTTTCTTGTGAGAATTGGGTCCAATATCTACTTTGGTGACTGTGGGCTGAAAGGATTGCTCAAAATCTGTTCACGTTCACTCCCATTGGACTCAATAGTCTCGGACCTGCCGCTAGTCTCCTAAAGATGCTAGCGGTGTGGACATAATCGAACATAACCAAAGTGCAAAAAGAAAAGCTAGAGTCGGTAACGTAGGCTGCCTTAATAAATACAGCGTGGATGGACTCTGCAAAGTGTTTGACGATTGCCACTGAGGTGTCAATCAGTAGTCAGCGCATCAACAGTCTGTGGCAATCTTTGGCAGGAGCCAAGCATTGGCAGGTGATCTGTGGCACTCGTCGACACCCGTCAGCAAACTTTCCGAGCTGAGCGGCGCCACAGTGTGTGTAAATCTTTTTTTGGGTGAAAACTAAATAGGAAAGCTTCCTTTTTTGTCTCTGCCTTCTCCTTCTCCTAGGCTCCACGCCTCCTGGTTTGGGTTTGTTTCACCAACTAAATAAACTAGATAACTATTTACAAAAGATACATGACAGGTGTGGAATCAGTAGTATCAGTAGTGTGTGATGTGTGTGGATAAATGACAACTGCAATAGAAGATGTGAAACAAAACCCAACCGAGAGCTGTGGAGCCTAGGAGGAGGAGAAGACAGAGACAAAACAATGAGACATAACTTGCATAAATAGTCTTGGTTGAGGCATACCCAGGTGTCCACCAATTAGCTAACAAACCCTCCAAAACTGACAGTCAGGAAAGCCTGAGAAGTCAACAGTAGGCTGAATAAGTTTGATCTGAAACTGAAATGATGGGGATGTAGACAGAAAAGGCCATATGCAGTGTAAAAACATTCTGCACGTTTCATATAGGCCTACATTTAAGCGTGTGCCTTGAGAAATAACGTTACTAACAGCAAGAAAAAAGGGAGGGGTCGCAACGAGTCACACATAACAAATGTGTCCATTCGCTCATATAACATGTCAGTTGTAGTTGATGACCGAGTTGGACTCAGGGCTTTCATGTGGGGGGGCTATGATTCTGACCAAGAATTTCAATTTAATCTTGTAATCCTCCGACACCTCAGTGGCAACCATGGTCGTCAGAAGTCAGAAATCGGCGATCAGTGGTCAGCGCATCGACAAGTCTGTGGCAGTCTGTTGCAGGAGCTAAGCACTGAAAAAGATTTACACAACCTACCACCCCCTAGATGATGGACAACCAGGCAGACATGTCATATATTTATAAACTGCCGAGAGACTGTGGTGCCGCTCAGCTCAGCAAGTTTGCTGACGGGTGTGGATGAGTGCAACAGATTGCATGCCAGTGCTTGGCTCCTGCCACAGACTCGATGCGTTGACTGCTAATCAACGCATCAGATCAGACACTTCCATGGAGGCATCAATGCCACTCAGAGGATCTCGGCCCTACTGGTCCTTGAGTCCTTGGAATTCAAGAACTTCAAAACCTGGGACTTGAGTATGTAATTCCATACCTAAGATTTGCACAATTTACCTACATAACAGCTGTAGCCAACAGCAAGTTGCAGTTATAATTGTCAATCCATCCATTTTTATTTATCACATGAAATCGTACGAGGTACAATTTCAGTAAACTTTAATTTTTTTACGGCGGCACTCCAATTCAGCCAAGTCTCTGCGATAGGACATCACAGCATGAAGGCCAGCTCCCGGTCCAACGCCTGCACTCAGGATGCTAAGCAGCGAAGTGGCAGTTCCACTCCACGCTTGCCTTGGTGCCTCCTCTGATGGAGAGATCTAGAAGTGTGCAGAAGTAGTCTTACTTGTCTTGTAATTTGGTATTGATCCAATACCAAGTAAATACAGGGCAAGGATCGCTGATACCAATACGATACTTTGTAATAATTAAGGTGGATGCACCATCAAATTGCGAAATCTAAATGAAGTTTCATGACCTTTAAGTGATTTTGTGATTTTTCCTTTGGATTATCAATAAATTAAAACCCAGGACCGAATTTTCATATGGAAAAAAAACAGTTTGTTAATCCATGTAATCCGCTGAGTGTTTGAACTCGGAGAAAACCTTCATCCTTCCGCCTCCTTTTTCTCCCATAGCATTACAGTCACAGACCCAAAAGTCTGACTGTGATTGCCACCTGTATTAAAATGCATGGCCAGCCAAGGTTTTTACATGACTTCCCAAGCCCTCGCAAAGAGTAAAGTAAAGGTAAGACTGGACGGCATGCCAGCACCTGGTGTCTAAAGCCCCAAAGGTTTGCCACAAGGGCTGCTCTTTGCCTTAGGACCAATCTTGCATCCGGTGTGTTATCAGTGCTGGTCAGCAGTGCCTGGGGGCCCTCATCACCACACTGATGCAATGAGATCTTGTCTGTCTCTCGATTTTTTTTCTCTATTAAACACAATGGTGGAAAGGTGTACATTTTCCCCCTAAAACTGGTATAATGGATGGCAGACGTTAATAACAAGAAGTTTGCATACAGCTACAGGAGAATCTGGGGCCAGAGATGGGATCATAGACAGTAAGCTAAATGTTATTTCTCAAAAATGAAGGTCATTCTTTGCTCCATCTGTGTTGCTCCAAAATGCCACTATTCAATTCCCTGGCTCACTTCAATTTGTGAGGAATGTGAGATTGCAGATCATTTCAATTAAGACATGCATTTTGATCTCCTGCTCAAGAAAAGCCAATTGTGTTTACGTTTTGATCAATCTTGGAGAACTATTCCACTATTCCACATGACTGGTCAACTGCTTCCTGCTTCCCGCTTCCTGCTGGAAATCATTTAATACAGAAGATCAGTTCTCTTCAAATATGAATCAGATTGGTCGGGATAGATTCTTTTTAGACTTTGATTACATGAGGAGTACAACAGGGCTCCATCATTGGACCAAATATTTTCCCCTAAAGACAGTATACTACAAGTTGATTGTCCACGATGGACTGATAGCCTGATGTTATTACCATCCAACGTCAAACATGTAAAGCACCCCTAATAGTAAAATAGACAATTCAGCATATTTTTTTGCAGAACTAAGAGGCCACTGGAAAGGTCTGTGGCTTCTAGAGCAATATGTACAATGCATTTGTTACACTACATAAAAGTAGTAATCCATTAATTGTTTTATTTTCCCTCATGCAAATTGATTTGACAACTTTATGATAACTGTTTGTAGTACACATGATATCTGTTGAGTGTTTGAACTGAGAGAAGACCTTCATCCTTCAGCCTCCTTTTTTCTCCTAGCATTACAGTCACAGACCTACAGTTCTGACTGTGATCGCAGCCTGTATTAAAAATGCACGGCCAGCCGAGGTTTTCACATGACTGCCCATGCCCTCGCAGAAAGATAGGGGTGAGACAGTGGGGTAAGACTGGCCTGCTTGCCAACACCTGGTGTCTAAATCCCCAGAGGTGTGCCACAAGTGTAGCTCTTTGCCTGAGGGCCAACCACTCCATCCACATAATGTCGATCACAATCCATCAGTAGGTTTCTCCACAGCCATGACTGACATGCTAGTGGCTGGATAATAAGTGAGACTGACCCAGCCCGACGGTCAGCAGTGCCTGGGGGCCCTCATCACCACGCTGATGCAATGAGATCTTGGTTATCTATAAATATCTTGGATATTTTTCTCAGTTAAACACAATGGTAGACAGGCGTGATCTTTTCCCATAAAACTGGTGCAATGGATGGCAGGTGTTAATAACATTAAGTTTGCATACAGCTACAGGAAAATCTGGGGCCAAAGATGGGATCATAGACAGAAAGCCAAATGGTATTTCTGACCCAGTTAAAGTGATTCTTTGCTGCACCTGTGTCGCTCCAATTATGCCACCATTCAATTACCCGGCTCACTTGAATGGCAGTGTTTTAAGTAAAAATCAGTTTTAATGTGAGATTACAGATGCATTTTGATCTCCTGCTCAAGAAAAGCCAATTGTGTTAAATTAAAAATCAATCTTGGAGACTATTCCATTTGACAACTTGTCAACTACTTCCTGCATTTTGCATTTGGAAATAATTTACTACGGTTTTTAGTAACTTAAAAATACATAGGAAGCTAATAATAAGTTGGTATGTATTTTTGGCTCTAAAAAAATTGCGATAGAAGTTGCAATATCTTTTGAAGGTTTGTTGCAAGGAAGTTGCAGTAAACCTTGAAAGTTGCAAAAAACTATAGTTTTAATTATATAGTTCTTTAAAAATAAAAAAAGAAACTTGTTTTGGGGACAATAAAACTACTCTGGTCTGAGTTGTCCTAGTGACCTTATCAAAATGGCTCAGGGTGCTGAAAATGTTGGCATAATTGGTTGAAGTTGCGGGAAACTCTGGTTATTGGTCAAATTTGCGGTGATTGGTCAAAGTAGCAAGCCGCAACAAAATCACAGTGATTGGTTGAATTGGCGTGAATTGGCAAAATCCTTGAGGTACTGAATACTGATTGATTCTACAAAACCTCTCAGTTATTTATATCAAAGCAAAGCTGCGTTTTCTTAAATCCAGTAAGTGTTAATTTATTACATTGCACTGTAATGTTTATTCTTGTATGCTACAATTAATTTTAGCTTATTTTTTTCTATTCTCTTTACTGAATGCTTTTGATTGTTTGACTTGATCTTTAATGTATTATATAATATATGTAAAGCACTTGGAATTGCCTTGTTGCTGAAATGTGCTATATAGGCTACATAAAGTTGCTTTGTCTTGCGTTTTTGCCTTAATCAATCTCTACTGCAACTTAATGAATGTTTTGCTCCACTGGTTTAGCTAAATGGTTTGTGTGGCTATCAGTCTTTCTTCATGAATCAGTGTTAATTACAATTTTATATTGTGCATTCTTTCGTGCACCCTGCAAGTCAGCATCTGTAGAGCATTACAGAGCAACAAAATTGACCCTGCTGCCTCTCTGATATGTTTGATTTGGAGGGAAAATCACTAAGGAAACACATGAGACAAAGAGGCATATATGTCTATATGTCATGTGTCTAACATCAGCAGTCCTATACCTGCAACCATAAGGGTTCACAGATATAAACCAGACATCTCGAGCTCAAATGGATAAAAAGGGAAAACACAGCAGACCCCTGCAACCAATGGGGTACAGTTAAGAAAAATGAGAAAGAAATATCCGCACTAGGCACAGAAAGACTGCCTGCAAACAAAGTTATTCTATTTGACTGAGTACTAATGAAAAAGAATTCCTTTAGCTCAGCCCACTCAATCAGAATCAACATTTCCTAAACACACCCTCAGGGATAAGAGAGTGGCGCACTAAAAGCACAAGGTGAGCAATCTGAAGGTTGCTGTTTGAGGCAATTAGGAGAGGGGCAATTTTGTCTGTGGTGACCGCATAGGACAAAAGTCTAAAGGATAACATATAAGAGCATCTGCGCCAATGAAACAGTTCAATAAGCTTCCCTTACGTTAATTAGCAAGATATATTGCGGGCCATATCATCATGTATTCTCCAACTTTACTAATACTGAGGCATTATTTGAGTAAACTTATGTTTTGTTCATTTCCGAAAGGAAATGTTCCCATTTTGTTTTACATGCTATATCTCCCATGTCTCTTATCCACTTACCATGTGCTGGCAGTACTCTTACATGAGCCATCACATCTGTAGGCAGAGGGCAGGGACGATGTCAGAGTTGCTTCTTAAAAACGAGCACTCCTGACACTAATGCCTTGCTTCGATGACCAATGTATGTTACTTGTCTCTGATAAACCTTTGTGGGACTTAAGTAGCATACTAAGCATGACTGAAAGCTGAAATTGAAGTCTAGTAAGTGAAGTCTAACCCTTATCTACACTCAGCTGGTACACATTACACCCTGACAAATAAGTGTGTGATGGCGGGGGAAAGCAAATCAGGTAAGTAAAAGGTGGGAAAAGAATGAGAGATGGAACTTGTAGAATGGGTTTTACCACAAAACAGTCATGTTTTATTGTGAAGTGAAAGAAAACCACCTCAAGTGTTAAAACCTTTTTGCACAAAGGTTTGTCAAATTTTGCTTGGTTATTAATTTTTGTTAAATAACCGTTCAGCATTTTGGGAAATACCCTTGCCCACAGATAGATGAGAGGATCTCGTCCCCACGGTAAACATGAAGCTATTGTTGGAAGGCAGCTTTAGTTGTGTTTGGAAAGAGCCAGCTGTTTCCATTGTTTCGAGTCTTTGTGTTAAAGGTTAACTATCATTTTTTTTGTTCAACCTTTTCTATGTTTTTGTGTCTAAGTGTTAACACCATTGTTAGTTTTTTTTTATAAATAATAATGTGAACCAGGTTAGTCTGATGTTTCATAAGAATTGGAGTACTTTGCTTTGTTTCTTCACAGGAATCCGATTCATTTGTCACAAGTATCACTCATCTCCTTGGTTCCATGATGTGACCACATGTGACAGGAACCTTGGCAAAATTCAGCACCCTAATCAATTTTGCATGATTTTATTCAATCCTAAAAATAATTTTAGATGCTCCGCCACGTTTTTTTATAGTGGCAGAAATGATGCCCTGGAGCCAACATTTAGTCTTGTCTCTACTTTTCAATGGAGGCAGAGGCTGAAGATTTTCCTCCAGGATGATCATCAGATGACCCCGTGTCCGGGTTCCAGACCCAGATCATCCATGCCATTTATTTATTTTTTAATATCAGAGCCTGACACAAGGTCTTACTTTAATGTCAAGGTCTTGAATAGTTTTCAAATTTTTCCATACTCAACTTTAGAGCAAATGCTTTGGAGAACAAAGCAATCACTTTTAATGCTGCTGGAACTTGCATTCTTTAAAAAAAAGTGTGGTTTTATCTGCCAGTTGACTTGTTATCAATGAATTCCCATGACATTTAGGGGTTGGATGTTTGGGTTATTTTTTACATGGAAAGCTAGTAATTCAGCTACAGTGATAAATAAAGGTGTGTGTGTGTGACGGTAGTGCAAAGTGAGGACCCAAAAGCAGAGATGAGAAGGAAGGCAGGAACAGGTGCAATAAAAAGTGCATTGAAAACACAAAGAGCAAAACTATACACCAAAATTCTAAATTATAAAAGGGTCCAAGTGAGGAGGAGAGGCAAAAACAAAGGCAGTGAAAATTCACGGGGCGACATGGGTAACGGGAACAGGAACAAACGTTCAGTCAGGATAAGGCACGGTAGGGAATGAAGACACAAGACTGACAAAACAATATGACAAGAGAAAAAAGGAACACAGAGGTTAAATACAAGAGGTAACGAGGTAACAATGAACAGGTGATACGTCTGGTGAATCACATTAGGGCGGGGCAGGACAATCAGACAGACAAAAGTAAAGCTGGGCAAGAAGAGACAGAACAGGAAACCAGACTATCAACATAAAACAGGAAACAGAACATACCCACACTCACAAGGGGAAACAAGACACACAAAACTTGGGGAGGAAACTAAGACACAAACACAAAGAGACAAGACAGGACACAAAAACAAGTGCATAAACCACCCAAACCATCACAGTGATGTTGGACAACCTTGTTGAATGTCTTTCTTTAAATCAAAGCGCTTAGATGTTCAGATTAGATTAACAGACGTTTAGATTAATTATCTTTCTCTCCTGTCTCCTTTTTTCTAATCCACTAAAGTAAGATGTATTTTTATCCCCTTCCTCTATCCATTCAGCCCAAGACCTTACATAAGCCCCTTGAGCTTTTTTAAGATATGCATAAGTGATCTAGTTTTCTTGTAGGTTACTGAATGTGCTTTTTTCAGCGTTGAACATTTACGGTATATCACAGTATCTATTAATGTCCTATACCAAATGGATCTCATATTGTTTTTTTTGGCTATGTTTTGGATTTACTGTATTGTATCAAAAACTCCCTTACCCTATATATACACAGTTGCAAGAAAAAGTATGTGAACCCCTTGTGATTACGTGGAGTTTTGCATGAATTGGTCATAACACGTGCTCTGAACTTCATCTAAGTCACAACAATAGAATGCCACAGTCTGCTGAAATTAATACTACACACACATTAGACGCCGCCGTGGTTTATGGAACATAACATGTAAAAATTCACAGAGACGGGAGGAAAAAGTATGTAAAGCTTTGGACTTGATAACTGGTTAACCCTCCTTTGGCAGCAATTACCTCAACCAAACGTTTCCTGTACTCGCGGATAAGACCTGCACAACGATCTGGAGTCATTTTGGACCACTCCTCTTCACAAAACTGTTTCAGTGTAGCAATATTCTTGGGATGGTCGATGTGAATCGCTCTCTTGAGTCATACCACATACCTCAATCGGGTTTAGGTCAGGACTGACTGGTCCATTCCAGAAGGTGTATTCTGTGCTGTTGAAGCCATTTTTTTTTTGAATTACTAGTATGCTTTGGGTCACTGGGTGTGTCTCAAATCGCGCACTTCTGTACTTAATACTAACTATTTGAGTACATAGTGCGTTCACATTGTCAAAGTGTGATCAAATCCAGTGCACTTAGAATACCTGGATGGTGCACTCAAAACGGTCAGAAAGTTGAGTGTGGATCGATGGACACTAATGATTTTTTGTCTATTAGGTAAGTTGTAAGGGTAATGCTTCAAAACAACAGTCTTATCTATGGGCAACAAGGATGCCCTCATGAAACCGTTGAGCATTAAAATTAACAGTAACATGTTGCTGTGGACCATCCAGGTGCTCTTTTGCAAACTTTAAACGTGCTGCAATATTTTTTTGGGACAGCAATGGCTTTCTTCGTGGTGTCCTCCCATGTACTCCATTTTGGTTTAATGTTTTCCTTGTTGTAGATGTGTCAACAAAAATGTTAGCTTGTGCCAGAGATTTCTGTAGGTCTTTAGCTGACAATCTTGGATTCTTCTTTACCTCATGAAGCATTCTGCACTATGCTCTTGCAGTCATTTGTACAAGACAACAACGCCAAGGGAGAGTAGCAACAGTGCCAAAGTTTCTCCATTTGTAGACAGTCTGTCTTACTGTGGACACCTAAACATCAAGGCTTTTGGAGATACTTTTGTTACCCTATCCTGCTCCATGCAAGTCAACAATTCTTGATCGTAGGACTTCTGAGAGCTCTTTTCTGCGAGGTATGGTATACATCAGACAGTGCTTCTTGAAACCAGTAAACCCAAAAGAGGTGTGTGTTTCTAAAGGGCAGGACAGCTGTCAGCAACACATCTAATTTCATCACACTGATTGGAGTCAACGTTGGCTCACTCCTGGCTCCAATTAGTTCTTGGAGAGGTAATTAGGCTAGGGGTTCACATTTTCTTCATTTTCTTTTTCCTTCCTGCACTGTAAATGTTTACATGTTCTGTTCAGTTAAACCATGGCGACATCTAATGTTTGTGTAGTATTATTTTCAGCAGACTGTGGTTTTCTATTGTTGTGACTTAGATGAAGTTTAGAGCACATTTTATGACCAATTTGTGCCAAACTCCACGTAATCCCAAGGGGTTCACATACCTTTTCCTTGCAACTGTAATTGCACACATGCATATCAATTTTGGATAATTTTATAATATCCCTTATCTTTTAGAAGGTCTGCATTAAATTTACAGTAATTCTTTTTTATTTTTGGGGGTACTATCTGGATTTAATTCAAGATTCATCACATAGTGATCAGTCAAAGGTACACTACTAACCAACACATTTGAGACATTGCTAGAGGTTGCTAACCATGAATCTATTCTGGATTTACTACTACCAGTGGGTTTGACTCAGGAGAATTGAATGACCTCAGGGTTCCTATCCCTCCATTGTCTATAAGGCTGTTTGAAATTAGGAATTGACATAGAATAGTATTCCAGTTGTTTGTATTGCACTTAGAATGATATCTATCCTGCCATTCATCATCATTCACCATCATCCATCCATCCATTTGCCTGTCCAAGCCCCTGACCCGACCCCATTGGTTCCTCCCACAGGTGGGCCCATGGGCTGGAGAGAGAGTTGCCACGTAGCTTTTTCGGGCCATGCCCGGCCGGGCTCCACGGCAAACCGGGCCACCAGGCGCTCACTGACAAGGCCGCCGTCTGGGCTTGGCTCCAGATGGGGGCCCCGGGCTTCTTCCGGGCAGCGTCCCTCGATCCCTTCTTTGTTTTTCCATAGGATCTTTGAACCATTCTTTGTCTGGCCCCTGAGACCACTTTGCCACGGGGGACCCTGTCAGGAGCACAAAGCTCCAGACAACACAGCCCTCAGGTTCATAGGGACGCACAAACCTCTCCACCACGATAAGGTGATGGTTCCCGGAGAAGATTCATCAGGTGTCAGATTTAAATCTCCACCAATCAAAATAAGTTCAGTATGATACATTTCCTTGTATTCAGTGACAACATCCGTAACTTCTTATAACAGCATTTTGTTCTGATTACTCACTCACAGTGAAGTCCTCACCCAAAATTACGCATTAATCAATGTCACCCACAAGTTACATCGGCACACACACATCGTGGTTCAATGTGCCTAAAGAACAATCATCACCATATTTCTCATGGACATATCTTGTCATGAACACTTAAGTCACTTAAATCCAACAATTATAGAAGTTATCTCACTTTAACGTTTTCTTCTTCACTGGTGCATATAGCAAGGAAAAAGCTTAACGTGGAGTTAAACAATGATCAATGATATCCAAATTTTCTCTCTCATATTGCTCCTCATAACCAGTGCAAAGCGTTGGTGAGGTTGGCTTGTTACCCTTTTCTGACTTACAAAATGCATTCAGTCTGCCACGTTCCTCTTTTTTCTTTTACCTTCAGTTAAGGTCGGCACTCAAGGCATACGGCGTCCCCTGGCAGAGGCCTTTGTCCATCAATCCTATTCGGAAGTAATTTGCTGTGCAGCCTAGAAACTGTGGTTTGGTATCCAGGCTTTATCAGTTCTTTGTAATGTTTGGCCACTCTGCCCTTCCTAATAAGAGGATCTGGGCACGCAATTGCCCATGCCTGAGTGTCAATCTTGACTGGCATGATGCATGGTCTAACATTCTAAACGTATCACGCAATCCAGACCATCAGCTGAGTTTACAGGACATATCTCTCCCCTGTGAAAATAGACCACGTGCAAATAAGTATCAGCCCTTTGTGCATTTTCTGCCTGTTGGTCGGTTCTGGTACATTATTGCATCCAGAGCCATCTAAAGCTCAAATCGTGCTGTGTTTGGTGGACTTAGAGCTGCTAAGAGGATGATTGCAACCCGTTGGAAGCCACATCATGACTTATCTGTTTGTTCATGGAGCCATTCTTTTTTGGATGTCACGTACGTGGAACTCTCTGTGGCTCGTGTGGGTGGAGCCCGGGGGAAGACTTTGGAGACTTGGCACAACATTGCTGAGTCCTTGAAGTCAATGCTGTGGCCTTTTCTGTTGTTTGTGTGTGTGATTGGTCCTTGTGTCTGTCTGTGTGCGTGTGTGTGTGTCTGTTTTTTGCACGTGTTGTTTTGTCTCCCTCCCGACCGTTTTTTCTGATTTTGTGGTCCTGGGATGCGTTCCTATATCCCAGCGTGTTGTTTGTAACAAAAAAAATCTAACTCAATGTTCTATTTTTAACAACTATGTGCCAAAGAAGCATGTTAATGCAAAGTCAGATCAAGTGTCATTCCATAAAAAAAAAAGGTATTTTCAGAAATCCTTCAAAGTGACCATGGGCAGACACCATCGAACATGTAGCGATCAGCTTGTCGGGAGCATCCATTGGTAATGTGGAGCCCATGCCTGTGAATAGCCCACGGAACCTCAAACAGGTCCAAAACCCTGTGTATGCTAGCAGAAGTAAAGACAGAATCTCACATGTTGAAATCTTTAGTCTCCATGAGCTTAATTACCAGCTTCCAGGTTTTGTCTGGCTCATTTCGAGCTTTCCTGACCTTCTGGTTTTTGCAGGGATTCCGGAAATGATCGATTTAGCACGCACCAATTTGGACAAAGCAATCAAATTCAGCTGCCCTGGGTTATGACACCATATTTCAGATGGGTGACTTCTATTTTTTTGTGCTTGCAATGAGGAACACATCGCTTGTTAATGACCCTGTGTTCCCTTTTGGGTTCATGCTGCATGAACCTAAGTTCTTACAGAACATTCTTGGCAAACTTGGGATGGGAGTGAAAAAATTCAAACGAGTGCCCATTACTGTCGACAGTGAGAAGGGAATTTTTGGGGCCTTGAAGAGCAGGTTTCCTAACATTAGCCTTGTGTTTTGGAATCATGTGTGGCATGAGATTCAGAACTGGGTAAAAAGCATGGGGGAGGAAGATATGATGTAAAAGTACTAAAAGAGAAATTTGAAGCACAATGCTGCAAATTGGCGAAGGGGTGGTTGGAGGAATTTGCCAAATACTTAAACCAGCATTTGAAGGCAACATGGCTTCCTTCTATATGAAACAATTTGAAGCATTCAATTCCAAAATCCCAACAAACAACATACTTGTCTGCTGTTTGACAAACTTCACATTCAAAACCATTGACATCCCATCAGCCTCGGCTGCACTTTGTATTTAGTTCAAATGAGCAAATTTTAGCATGCTAACATGATTAGCCTAAGCCTGTTTAGCAGGTTAGTTTTATCTGCTTAACATCAGCGTGTTAGCATTGTCATTGAAAACATGCAATTTTCTCCAAATTGCAATATGGACTAGTGCAATATCCACATTGCAGGGGGGGGGGGGCAATATCTGTTAAAGCAAAATATCTGCCAAACCATTCTGAATGAAGAATTTTGGTGCTGCAGACACTTCCAAGCCTACAAATCATATCCTAAGGACTGAAAAAAAATATTTGTTTGGTTCAGATTCTGGCAAAAATCACAATATTTTTCGGTAAAAGTAAGAATAATACAAAAATGATCATTCTTTACAATATTGTGAATCATATCACAATATCTCATATCATGGAGCCCTAATGCTAATGTTTGGCTCAAAGTGTCCAATTAACTGATTTATTTAAACCATCAGGGAAAAGCAAAAAATGTATTTAAATTATATATATATATATATATATATATATATATATATATATATATATACACACACACAAACTGTATACATGTTATAAATGCATCCTTCTTTAAAGGAATTACAGTCCACTTCTGCCAACCTTTGCTTAATAGATACAATAATTTGAATGCAATAAAAATACAACAGTAATAGACCCGATACCAGATAAGCGGACAAAGATGGATGGATTAAAATATACAATGATCCTGTAGTGAGTATCATTTGGCTTTAAGTGATCTCTCCCTCACTGCAACTCACACAACACTAAGCTTTATGCAAATTACATCGCTAATGTGAAGATGAGCGTATGACTTATATGCATGTGTTGGCTACTTTCTTTGGAAAAGAGTTGGAAACACTGAAAGCAAGGGCATTATTTCAGCAACAACTTTATAAACTCAGAGGGGAATGGGTCCTTGAAACATACCCAGACCTGCAAAACCCAGCACTGCACCAATACCTGCAGCAGAGCAGAGCCTTCACAGAAAATTGAGTGTGATAGGTTGTTATGGGGAATGTAAATTAGAGGCAAAATGGAGAGTGGCAATATCAGATCCTGCTGAATACCACATTGTGGTTAATGACAGCAAAAAGAGGAAAAAGGAAGAAAAAAATAAGAAGAGCAGAGATGATAAAACAACATATACATTTCCAATCAAACAGTGAAACAAGAAAAAAGAACCCATAAGAGACAAAGAAATGGTGTTGAAAGATACATAGAAGTGGAGAAGGGGGGAGGGGGATAAAGTTATAAAATATAAACCCATGTGAGTTGCGCAGTAGCATCTGCATTTTTCTGCTCTCGCTCTTGACATGTTCTGCTTCTTGGCAATTCTCACTGACATATCTCAGAGCTGCAGCCAAACAGAAAAAGTCAAAGAGTCAGTTGTTGTGTGGCATAACAGTACCAGTTTACCAGCTCACATTTACTTATGTTTCATTGCGTTGTGTTTTCTAAATGAGTTTTCTGTCAATATTCTGTTTGTGTTTTATCTGTTGAAGTGTATAGCGCAGCAATGCCTTTCTTAACATTCATAGTTACACAGAAATTATAGCTATAAGGGTTTAAGTGCCTAGCTAAAGGGCACATAGGAAGTGTCACACACCCATTTTGTTTGTTAAATCACACTTTTGGTTTGCAGTTCAGGTATGCACTAGTATTTCAAATGGTATATAGTTTACTCAGACAGCCCTAAACACAAAGGTTATCTCATTTTGTCTCAGGTTTGTAATTTTGTGCTTTTAGTCTTTTACCTGCGTTGGTATTGCATTTGATTTTTCTTGTTTATTTTCTTTTTTTTGCAAAAGGCAGATTATGATCATGTATCTGAACAATGTTCATCCTATATGTTGGATGTTTCTGAGTATTTTTACAACACGCCGTTTTATTATCTTGCTTCTTTAATGTACTTGCAAAATTTAAAGAATTATTATAATTTGTATAATTCCCCGGATAATAGGTTGCACTACATTGCATGCATATTGCAAATCTTATTGTTGGGGTGTACTTCACTAATGTGAAAATATATAATGTTGTGGCAAGTGGTACATTTCTCTGCTTATCTATTTGGAATTCCACCTCAGCAATTCCACTGATTCATGTCTTATGTGAATTTACAGCGCTGTCAGTGGGCCTTTTCCATCTGCAAAAGTCAATGTTATTGTGCTGCAGATGTTTCATCATAGCTGATATTACTGCAGTTTACTGGCTATAAATGTGTGTGTGTGTGTGTGTGTGAGAACCTGAAGAAAAAACTGACATGTATGACTGAAAAAACAAGCACATTTATATTTGCAGACAATGCAAATAATCTACAGAAACATTGCATCCTTGTGCACGGTCTGCAAGTAATTAAATTATATTTGCCTTGGTTTCTGAAATGTGAAATAATGAGACTTTCCTCTCTACTGCCCTCCATCTCTCATGTGAGAGATATATATTCCTGTACTGATCGACATGAAGTCATCTCACAACACATTCAATCCAAAAATGTGCTCAGGTGGAAGGTTGCTATCCTTGTTCCCTCTAATTGGTAATTTAGCATGGATAATATGATTATGAATATTGACATCAAATTGAATGAAAAACCCAAATCTTACTAAACTTTAAAACTAGGGGTAATTGTTGGTAATAAAATGACTACTGGCTGTTTTCCTCTTCCAGTCTGTCTGAAGTGAAGATGCAAACAAATTAAACAATATCAAAAGGAATAAATCCAATGATTTTTGATTCAGTGCTCTTTTACTTTTGGGTGGTCGCAGCTGTATTTTATAGCTTTGTCAAAGGACTGAAGTAGAGGCTGCTGATGTTTTTTTTTCTTATTACTTTTCAAAGTCTTCACTCGTGCTTTAGAAGTATTGCAAATAGCAAGTATGTTATCGGTTTTACAGATTAGAAAATACCTCCACACAGCCGACATGTTGGTAGTTTAAGTTGCTCACGCTCATGCTACGTTCACGGTCTTCACGTGCGTATAGTAAACACGCCACCCTATCAACAAGGCTCATCGGCAGAACTATTCATATCTGCTGATGCAAATGATAATTTTAAGCTTTTATCAGCCAACACCAATGTTGTGCCGATATCAACGTGCATCCCTACAAATAATAACCTGGACCAATAAATACGGTTTTGTTCTAAATATTAGTGCATTGTTTGATTTTTTAAATGTGTATGGATCCTAGTTTTTTTATTGCAAAGCATCTGAAACCAAGGTCCCTGAATATTATCACATCACTGGAACAGCAGGTCCAGTCCAACATGCAGCACCATATGGAGAGGGAAGTGATCTCAGAAGCCATTTAGACCAGATTACATTCATGAACTTTGAGTGAATTCAAGATTTTTAATGAGTTAAAATTCACTTTCAACAGGTGCTTTCCATCCAAAAAAAACAAAAACAGAAAAATCATAATTATTATTAACTGGTATCAGAAATAAATGTTGTTTAATTTAAATAAAAAAAACTCTTCCAATGCCCATCTATATTTCTTATCAGAGCACTCACATAACGCACCTAAATATATTTTTGATATTTAACAGGAAAAATAGTTGTTGGCAACTTGCAGCTGGTTAAGATGTATTGTGAACTCACTAAGAAAATAATAATAGCGTCTGTCTAAAAAAACCAAACAACATTAAGGATGTTTACAATAACAAACCCCTAAACTTTGCGAAGGAAAGGTGGCTGTCAAATGAAGCATTGCCATAAATCAGAGCTTTGTCTGGGCATCCATAATTACCAAGTAGACCGCCCTGGCCTTGAATAAAGAAGCAGACGTTTCATGGACTTCACAGGGCTACATCAATAAACCTTGCTTGTCCAAATGGCTGTGTGTCACAGTAATGTAGCCTGTACACTCCTTGCCGCAGTTAGCCGCAAATGCAGCTGTCCACTGCCCACATACAGTGGCTTGAATAAGTTTACACACCTATGCTAAAAGATTAAAAAGAGGAATGAAAAAACTTCTTTTGAAAATGCCTTAATTCAAAAAAATTTGCAAAATCCAACCTTTTAAGGGCACCAATTTCCTTTGTGAATGAATAATGTATTGTAATAATTTAAATAAATTGTCTTCCTTAAAATACAGGGGGCATAAGAATACACACCCTATGTTAAATTCCCATAGAGGCAGGCGCATTTTTATTTTTAAAGGCAAGGGATTTTATGTGCATCCTGATAAAAAGTTCCCTTAGCCTTTGGAATTAAAATCCCCCCCCCCCCCCCTATCATCAGATAACCTTCACCATACAAAGAAACTGGCATGGTGTTATTTCAGTTAGCTTAATAACTGGTTTGATTTGAGAGATGATCTTATTGAAAGAAGTCTTATGGAAAGTTCCCCATGCCCACAGCATGGGTGTGTTAACTTATTCAAGCCAGTGTACCTTACATGGTTGAAAAAGTAGATGATGGTGGGTTCAAGTGTACCTATGGAAAGAAAACACATCTAATGAAGGAACTATCGCTTTAGAATTAACTGTGCAAAACTTACTTATACAATCATAGCAAGAAACAAAGAAATAGAGTTGTTTTTTGTCTGCAAGCATCTGCTATTAGAGGTAGTAAGAGGATAGCCTGGTCCTACCAGACTCTGGTACATTTCATTAGTCCAGAGAGTCTGGCCTCTCTCCATTGACAATTGTTAACTTCCTTGAAGGCAAGTGCTCTGTTGAAATTTGAAACTATTGGATCTGCCATAACAAATCGACAAAACATTTGGTTGTGACGTATGTCATGCGCATGTGCAACGAGAGGGGAGACCAACCAGGCTTAGATTTACCATTAGCATCGCTAGCGTTAGTTTCATAGCGTTAGCCTTAGCCAACTCCTTCACCACTAATGGAGCAAGCTGGAAAATCTAACTTTTTCCTGAATCCTGTGGGGAGAAGAGCCACAACAGTAGGGCCACCAACAAAACTTTTTGGTTCTTGCTTGGGCTTTAACTTCAGGATATTCAGCAGCGTTGCCACAACGGACCAAATGGCTTCGCTCGCATCTTTCTCCACCGCCATTATGGAACTACAACTCTAGCGCACGGCTTCAATGTCATCTTTTTCAGCCACTCCCTCCGTTTGCTGATTGGACAGGTTAAAATTTGGCCGTAGAATACCCGAGAATATACTGCAAACCCAGATGGAGTACTGAAGGAAAATGACTAATAAGCTGAAGTATGTAGGAGGGCGGAGCCAGGCTAGCAAGAGGAGTTACGAGCATGAGTATTCCAATAGGGGTGCAGAGTAGAAACCGTTTAGAAAGTACACTGGTATGAATTGGCCTTACTACTGTATTATTTTGCCTGTACTGTGCTGAAGAGACCTCATTTTGCTTGACCCAAAACAAAAAAGTGCAGCAAAACTAAAGAAAAAGTACATCCTTTGCAGCGGCCTTCGTTTCCAACCCCTTTGCTGTGTGTCACCCCCATCTCTCCCCCACCTTTCCTGTCTATCCCTGTCACTATCAAATAAAGGGAAAAGCCCCAAAAAATAATCTTTAAAAAAAAAAAAAAAAAATTATATAATTATCACATTACATAACATTTCGCTTAGCTGATGCTTTTATCCAAAGCGACTTCCCTGATTATACAATAAGTGACCTAGGCCTCTGCTGTAAGTGACCATGGGTGTCTTCCTATAAGATACTAAAAGGAACCAGAATGAACATTGGCATATAATGAACACATTCCTCTTTTTGCAATTAACATCATACATCAGACTTTCTTTTGGAGTTGGGATAATAAGGCCAATTCAACTAATTGGTCAACCAATGGATACTTATTTTTAAGTTTATATTTAATAACAGATTCATCACTTGTGTGTTGTGCCACACATTTTCGGTTTCCGCTTTTTAGATGAGGTGGTTTACTTACTCTATTGAGATTTATGTTAATGTGAATTAAGCTTGCTATTCCAGGAGGAGGCCATCCTATTGTTAGCAAAAAAAACAAAATGCTCCTATCATTACAACCGTTTGGTGTGAGGTGGGTCATAAAACTCAGTCAGTCAGTTTTTTCTTCCGTTTTGACGTTCCAACAAAATCAAACGTGCTACCTTTTCCATCAAGTTACCAGAAATCGCTAGATCTCCAGTCTTTACATCCTTTGACAGTCTTAAACGTTAGATGTGAGATGATTGTGTTTAGATGTGAGATGATGGTAGACTTTAGTCTTTTCAGAGTCTTCTGGCGTATGGTAGAGAGATTAGTTGAAGTCAGTCTAGTCTGCTTATCCCATTGACTCTTTGTCTGTAAATGAAGGTTTGTTAAAGTTTAGTGCTGGGATAAAGCCTGACATCAGACACGTGATGTTTCTCTCCCTTCTGCTATCTATTTCGTAAGGGCGCTGCATCTGAGCCGCCGCCGAGGACAATTGTGATTGGTTAAAAGTACTACAAGACAGTGCATTTCTTTTTCTGTATAGATAAGGGGTGTAGCCAGAGAATATCATTGGCCTAACTTTACTGTTTATTGATAAATCCATGCTGCTGAATAGCAGACGGCGGTTGGTAAAAAGTGCAGAACCCCGACAGTGTAGAGGGCGCGTGGATGGACGGACACACACACACACACACACACACACACACA